>NC_142804.1:50682169-50874454 GCF_049724085.1 Artemia sp. Qi Xiang Cuo | reverse complement strand
CTAAGAGTAAAGTGCTTAAAAAATGTTTGTGAATTTGCTTATTAATAAAATGTATATGTACAACAATGTCTTTAAATCTTCACTTTTAGATTTCTTCATCTGTGTATAGGCAGCTGTCGTGAACCACTAATGGTGGTAAATCATTTGGATTCACTGTATATTGATCTTGATTGACTGCAAAGCCAGGGTCACATTTTCTGCAGTACAATGTAACTTCACTCTTGTCATATCTCTTTGTATAGTCAATGATACTATTTGCACTCATATTATGAAATTCACGAGTTTCAATCTGTCTATTTGAAGCAATATCACATACAATTTTTTCAAGTGGTGAATCACATTCGGTAACTGCCAAATAAAAATCACTTGGTTTATAGTCATAGTAGGCAGTGTCGTCACAAACACGAGTGGGGATTACGCCCTTTAAGCCCTCTAAAGACCAGAGGGTCGATTGCGCTTTACTGAAAACTTTTTTTTCTTCGAACAGTGTGTTTTGATTTGTCATAAAAACATAAACAAAAACAGAAAGAAAATCACCAGAATGACCAAGGCTGACTGAACTATGGTTGACAAGGTATACTGAGTGTTTAACATGCAATTATGTTCGTTGTTTAAAGTCACAAAAAGAAAAGACATTTAAAATACATTTTGTCTGTATATTATCAGAGAGCGATTGGCATAATTTACATTTGATACGCCAGTATCAGCAATCTGTATGCACATAGTATGTTTTGATTTAGTTCAACTTTCCCTTCAAAGTTTCCTTAGATGTTCATTTCGATATACTCAGGCTTGGTAGTACTCGCTACAGATGCAGTAGTTCCGGTGATAGAAGTGGTAGAAGAAGTAATAGTAGTTGTGGTAGTAGTAGTTGTGGTAGCAGTAATAGCAGTAGTAGTTGTAGTAGTAGTAATAGTAGTGGTAGTAGCGTGCGAAGATTGTCTTTTCGGTCAATTTATCATGTCGCTTATCATATCCTGACAGTTCCAAATTAATAAACTCATTCATAACGTGTATTTGATTTAGGTCAACACTCCCCTCAACATTCTCTGAAAGGCTCATCTGAATACCCTTCATCTTTTTGGAAGGTAAAGGTCAAATATGTCCACCTTTCTCAATAACATATACCATATATAAACCATGAACGAATTGTCTAACTTATAGTCCTTGCCCTGATGGATGTAGTGGATTTGACATGCTCAACGGCATAATTACTAGACCTTTCAACAATGTTAAACAAAATAGCTATCTCGAAATTTTGATTGGATGTGTTTCGGGAAAACGATGAGCATGGGGAGGGGGATGGTTACCTTCCAATCACTTTCGACTTTTAAAATGGCACTAGAACTTCCCATTTTACCAATCAAATGAGCCCCATCACTATCATTCATCGCTCGTCACGTAAGAAGCACGTGTGCCCGGCGTGTGTTGGATTAAATTATTGCTTTGAAATGAATTTATAATGAGAAGAGCGATTCCGAGCTTGTGTATTCACCGCTGCTGAACTTTGTTCGGGACAATTTAAGTGGTATTCATGAAGCCGTTATTTTATGGAAAGGAGTGGACTTTTTTAAAGATTTGGAAACTATTAAGCCAGAGAAAGCCAAGCTATGGAGTTGTGTGACTGAAGATGATCCCCCCCGTCAGAAGGGGCGCAAATGTAATTCACAATCACTTGCAAGATATTATAGACTTTATGAAGAACTGTGATACCGATGGAGAAGAGCCCTCCTCTTTCGTCATCAAAAAGCCATCAGAAGTTCCTGTGATCCCTGCAACAGCGTTTACGCAGGTTACAGCCGAGCTTACGAGCCTTGAGCAAGCGATTTTGCTAGTTTCTGCCAAGATAGATTCGTACAATCTGAACTTTCCTCAATTACTTGTGATTAGCCAACCTGCTGCGTGTGATACGCATACTACAATTTTGATCTCCGATCCCCTGCTTAAGCATGGTGACCCGCTAAAGCAAAAATCAATAATAGACTCAATTTCTGGTCATCAGCTGTTGACCAGTGTGCGAGCGAATGAAAAGCGGTGGAAGGTGAATATTGAGAGATCTGCAGCTGAGGATTTTTGCAAATCAGCAAATGAGGCTCTGCCTGGTTCTGGTGTGAAAGTATTATCTATAAAACACTCAGGTGTTATTCGAGAATTTCTGTCTGATTTTGAGCTTGAAATGCTACGGACCAGTTCGGTATACTCGGGTCTAGTCGATTTGGAACAAGCAAATCGGTAAGCTTTAATTTGCAGACGCGATTTCCAAAGAATCATTTCTGCGAAACGGTGTGAAGATTAGGTATGAAAACTTCCGTGTTTATGAGTTCGAACAATTGCCAAAGTGTTGCTTCAAGTGTCCTTCTCCTGGCATGTGCGAGTAAAGACCATGTCCGAGTAAAACTCCTAAGTGCGCTAGTTGTGCTGGGCTGCATTTATCTACGAACAGCGATCGTTGTACGGAATCTCCGAAATGTACCAATTGTGGAGGATCTCATCCTTCTTACAGCCTACGATGCCCTGTGATTAAGAAGATCACGGATAAGGTCTATTCTGAGAAATGAAGCCGGAGATAAGTACAGTCTCATTTAATAATAATAGAACGAGAAGCAAGGACCTTTTTATGGATGATTTGTATGTTAATTACGACGTTCTTTGTCTCCAACAACATTCACTGACTGCCTTTAGTGAAAATTTTCTGAGACGAAGCAGTGACCAAATTGTTTTTAAGCGTTCAGCAAAAATTACGCGCGGCCGCCCTCTTGTGATTTAGCTTGTGTTTTTAAGAAAAATATTTCTGGTGCGAGTCCTGTGCTTTTCCAATCAGATGACACTTTTCTTGCTGTGCATCTTGGTAATATTGTATCAGTTAGTGGTTATCTGCCATATAACGATTGTTCCACTCGTTCGCTTAAGAAGTTCTCTTGTGCTTGTAATGGACTTCAAACCTTAATTCAAAAGATATCGGATCATGCGTTGCATTTTGTTATTGCTGGCGATTTTAATACCGATCTGGTTTCTGAATAGAGGATATACTGCACAAATTAAAGGCTGTAATTTCTGTCTTAAAGAGGTGTATGACTCTCACACTCTAGAGGAAACCTAAGCTCCAATGGTCATTATGATAAATGTAATCTGTGGTAGAATATCTATACTGGTAGGATTGGAAAGAATCTTAAACGTAGTTTTAGTTTATTATTAAGAGACTGCTTTCGTCGTGGCTTTAAATTGTTTTGGGAAGAGGAACCATGTCTACGATTCAACTGCTGGAATAACAAAAGAATTTGCTTTCTATGTCATCATTTTAAAGACAATGGCTAGTATGATTATAAGCCTGTTGATTTTTATTTAGATGTTACAGAATGTGATTCACCATTTAAAGAGCACTATATGTGAGACAGTTTAAAATACGTAAATTGAAACACACCAATTTTACAATACGAATGAAATTAGTATCATGGACTATCCAATTTACATGGGTTATATAATCTACACTTTTCATCATACTCGTCAATCCTTGTACAATTCACACATGATAACCAGCTGCCCAGTGTATACATTCATAGTGGACATGTATAGAACATTTTTTCATGTGTTGACACTTTCACCACCTAAATGAAACTGAGATACCATCGGTAATTTGAGAGGGAGAGAGGGAGAGAGAGGAGTAATCGAATGATATCATAAAACCTGTTTGAACAGGATCGTCTAAATTTTCGATTCAGTATTATTTTCATTAAGAAAAATCATAGTCTTAAATTGCTAAGGTAGTGTGTTCAAAAGCAAATCCACAATATCATTTTGTTCTGTTTTGATTAATATATCAATAACGTGTGTAAATGCGTTTGGATCACGACGTAAAAGTTTCATACAATAGGCTAAGGATGGAGAATCATTTTGCATTATATCGTCAAGTATTCTTAGAGAAAATATGTTCCTTTGAAGAGATAACTCTCTAGAATCATCATCTAGAATCAAACATTTTTCCATAAACACAAGATTCCGTATAATTTTCTCTGTCTCAAATCCATCCATTTCTTACAATCCTAACAATCTCACAACCAACTTCAGACTAAGCAGGATTCTTTCTACTTCAAGAATATTCGCTATCCTGCTATAGAATATATTTTCGGTTTAGAAACATTTTTATTAAATATAATTGCAATAACAATAATAATCACTGATACAGCTTATTTTCCTCAATATATTTCACTGTTGTATTTAAAGTAGCTTGAAGTCTATTTATATGCACTACATCAAGTTTTGCTGCAAAGCATAATGGCTCCTCCAATTTAAATTTGCTCAATGATATCACATATCTTGCATACAAATCATCCCATTCAAGGTTTAGTCGAGATCCTCTTGTGATTTCTACTGCTGTGTTTGGTACTCCCATTTTTGTATCGTTGCTTCTGCCTGCTCCACCATCAACTTCTAATAGCGTAAACATAGTACTTATTTTCTATGATATTATCTTGTCAAATAATAGAGTATAAACAAACTATTCTCTCTCTGAATTCAATTCTCTTTCTAATATTATTTGAAAAAAACTACGTTTTCTAAAGAGTTAAAGAGGCTGAGTTACAAGGTCGAACCTTAAAACGTACAGGGATTAGAAGGCACAGTTGGGGGGCTGCCGCCTCCCAACCCCCGCTTTCGCAGCCTTTAAATAAAAAAAAAGTTTTTTAAACTGAAAGTAAGGAGCGACATTAAATCTTAAAACGAACAGAAATTATTCCGTATATGAAAGAGGCTGTGCCCTCCTCAACGCCTAACTCTTTACGCTAAAGTTTTAAGTTTTTTATTGTTTTAAAAAATAAAGTTGTGAGACACAGTCAAACTTTAGCGTAAAGAGCGAGGCGTTGAGGAGGGCACAGCCTCTTTCATATACGGAATAATTTCTGTTCGTTTTAAGATTTAATGTCGCTCCTTACTTTCAGTTTAAAAAACTTTTTTTTATTTAAAGGCTGCGAAAGCGGGGGTTTGGGGGCGGCAGCCCCCAACTGTGCCTTCTAATCCCTGTACGTTTTAAGGTTCGACCTTGTAACTCAGCCTCTTTAACTCTTTAGAAAACGTAGTTTTTTTCAAATAATTTCTGCACGTTTTTGTACAGTTTATTACTTATTATTGCTTGACTAACTGTTAGCTGATCATGTCAGGAGTTAAAGTTGGGGGGCTGCCACCCCCCAAACCCCCCGCTCTTAGAACACTCCTGTGTTAAGGCTTTTAATTCCTGAATACTCAAATCACGTCGTACAGGGTGCCTGAAGCGGGGGTTTGGGGGGTGACAGCCCCCCAACTGCACCTCCTAATCCCCGTACGGTTTAAGGTTCGAACTTGTGACTCAACCTCTTTAACAGCCCCCCAACTGTGCCTCCTAATCCCGGTACGTTTTAAGGGTCGACCGTTGTAACTCAGCCTCTTTAACTCTTTAGAAAACGTAATTTTGTTCAAATAATTTAAAAAGGAAACTGAGTTTCTTTTTTAACGTTTAAATTCAGTATATAAAAAATTTGCTCTGACGGTGAATCGAACCCGAGTTTTCCGCCTGACAGTCTGAAGTATCAACCGCTGGACTAATGAGACACAATTGTAATTGTTTTTTAGTAAATGGAATCTTTTTTCGCAAAGCGAATTCCCACAAAACTTGATATTTGGTTTTTGGAAAACTGGGAAGGAGTGATCAGATTGAGCTGAAATTTCGAGGATAAGCTCCCAGTCCCCAGCAAAGCTTGTCCTCCAAATTTCAGCCCGATCAGACAACGTTAAAGGGGGGTTGTGGTAGGAAAAATTAACATGGGCTATTATAGGAAAACGAGGTTTTTCGTAAATGTAAATTCGGGGGATAATATTTTCGGTCTGAAAATATCAAAAGGCCCTAACAGGTCAAATTCTGCTTCGAATGAGTCCTCATTCACCCGGATCAGTTTCCAACTGTGGCCTGTAGGCGTGGATAAGAAAAAAAAAGAAATGATGATGATGAATTTTAAGTGGCTATATTTGGTTTTTTGAAAACAGGAAAGGAGTGATCGGATTGAGCTGAAATTTCGAGGATGAGCTCCCGGGCCCTAGGCAAGCTTAACCTCTAAATTTCAGCCCAATCGGACAACGTTAAAGGGGGGCTGTGGTGGGAGGGTCGAAACTTCCGGCCCAGTTTACCCCATGAAGATAAAGTCGGAGAAGGATGAAATTTTGCAAGTTTCTTAGTTTGAGCTTGGGCTACAAAATGCGATTACCGCCGTCTCTCTGCGACCTCTAGGACCTGAAATCGCTTAACATT
Organism: Artemia sp. Qi Xiang Cuo; assembly: GCF_049724085.1. Classification (NCBI taxonomy): domain Eukaryota; kingdom Metazoa; phylum Arthropoda; class Branchiopoda; order Anostraca; family Artemiidae; genus Artemia; species Artemia sp. Qi Xiang Cuo. Next base: position 50,868,180 of record NC_142804.1, on the reverse strand, counting down.
GTGGTGGGTCGCCTCTTTATAGAGGCACAAGTGTGCCTCCTTGATGAATTACAGTCAAAATCACTCCTTATATTGATTCTGGTTGCTATGGATTGGTTGCTATGGCCTCATAGCTACAATATCCCATGAGTACTTATGACGAGCAAATTATGTACCGTCTGTATCCATTGCAGCTGTTAGGCCCTTAGGCTGTTTCTTCACTATGCAGCAATTGGCTAAAAAAAACAGTTTTTTTTAGTTCTGAATGTATAATGGCCTTACTACTCCCCTTCCATAAAATCTTATATGCCCCAGAGCAAGGCCGTATCCAAGGGGGGGGGCTACCCGGTTTGAGCCCCCCCGAAATTTTTGAGCGAGTCAAAAATAAGTCGAAAATTAGTAAACCGAGGTAAAAATCAGTAAAATTAGCCAAAAACTAAGTCAAAAATTAGTAACCCCCCCCCCTGAAAAAAATCTGGATCTGCCCTTGCCCCAGGGGCATAACTTACAACCGTTGACCCCAGGCTCTGGGATTTGTTTCGACCCAAAAGGCTTTGTTATATTATCTATGGACTATTTTGAATAAAATTGCTATCTCAAAATTTCTATCGGATGCATTTGGGGAAAAGAGGATGTGGGGGGGGGGGGAGTCTAGCTGCCTTTTGATCACTTTTGACTCTTAAGAAGGGAACTAGAACTTTTGATTTCCAGTCAAATGAGCCACTTCCGAACTTTATAGGACTTTCCTTGCATAAAAACCTTTTATGTTAATAATGAACACCTAGCATAACTCTTAGCCCTTGTCCTGAGGGCTGTAGGGGGTTGTCATCCCCAAAGACATAATTACTGGATCTTCAAACTATGTTGAACAAAATGCCTATCTCAAAACTTTGATTGGGTGAGTTTGAGGAAATGATGGGCGTAGAGGGGGGGGAACTTTCAATTTTGGATCGAATGAGCCCCTTTTGAAGTTCCTACGGTAACTCCTTTTATACGAGGTGCCCTGGTCTGAAAAAAAATAATAAATTGTGTCAACATCGTTATTTACTTAGGCTGCACTATTGCGCTGCCTAGGACTCTGCTCGTTTTGGGGCCATATACTCAATGATAGTTATTGCTGTTGGTTGTAAGTTAAAACATTATTTGACTTTATTTGTGCTCATCTTAGGTTTAATTTACCTCTTTACCTTTCTTTGAAAACCTAATTTTTGTTCTAACGTTCTGTTCGCTATTAATTAACATTGTTTCTTTATTTGCAGATAAAAGGAATATTCGTAAATTCTATTTTGGTTTTCAGCTTAATAACTAAGATTTTGACTTGCTATTTATATTCTTAAGACATTTGTTAGTTAAAAGTAATTCATATTATTCGGAATTTGTTATTGTCAAAACATAAAAGCTTTTAAAACAGCATTTCAAGAATTTTTCTTTCACGACAAATTATCAAACATTAGATAAATTATCGGCCTCCGAAATGACACCATTAATAAGGATCTCCACTTAAATCGCCCACCTGCTCTGCATAATGTTCGTGTTAGACAAGGTTCCCGATACCTAAGTAATAGAAAGAGGTAAAAACATGGGATAGCACTTAGCACGTGGTGTCATAAAAACTGTGAATTGGCATGTTTTCGTGAGATGTGTAAACTTACTGACACAGGGACTTTTGCCAATTCCTAAAGACATGACAGGACTATGTGGAGATTCCAAATTTGTTGGTGAAAATTTATGCGACGATGTTCAATTCAAACCATCTGACCCAGAAACAATTTTTATGGATGGGTGAGGGCAAGGCCGTACAAAGGGGGTTAGGGGTTTGCCCCCCCCCCGAAATGTTTGTCTGACTCGTAAAAACGTAACATAAATGAATATAAGCAAGTTTATGATAATATTTTGTTTTGTAAGCCACCCCCCAAAAAACTTGATCTAACCCCCCCCCCCGAAAAAAATCCTGGATACGACCCTGGGTGAGGGCATGGGCAGATTTAGAGGAGGGTTAAAGGGCCACCCTCACAAGGTTCAGAGTTATGCTAAGAGGCAAAAATACAAATCGGGTGCCCAAATGTTTTTGGTGTCCCCAAACTTAAATTCTGTATCAGCCCGAGGGTGATGTCGAAAAATAAAAAAAAAATCCAGAGAAAAGCCAAGTACCTAGAACGTTACAAAAATATTATGATATATTATATTTACAATACAAATGACTAAGTTTAATATTGACGACATTGTTAAAGACTTTCAGGCAATTCGGTACCCAAATTATAAAAGACAAAAAGATCTTATTAGAATACACAAATTAAAACTAGTTAGGTTAGTTTTATGGGTACTGTTTTATTAGCTGCAAACTACGCAAGAAGTGAAGTTTGGTTAATGCTAATGAAATAAAACAAAATAGGATGAAAATATAATAGTTTAGAGACAAATTTCGGCTATATATATATATATATATATATATATATATATATATATATATATATATATATATATATATATATATATATATATATATATATATATATATATATATATATATATATATATATATATATATATATATATATATATATATATATATATATATATATATATATATATATATATATATATATATATATATATATATATATATATATATATATATATTTTTATATATATATATATATATATATATATATATATATATATATATATATTTGCAAATTAGGGGTGGGGGTAATGCATAGCATATATTAAATACATAACCTAACCTTACCTAACCTAGGTACCTTTTCCCCACCTAAATCCCAAAAAACAAAAGTTTAAATATTGCAAACGCAATGACAAACCACGGTTTGCAATCCAATTCTCTATTGAAAGAAACCCGTTTGTCTAGTTGCTTAAGCATCTTCCCTATATAATATATCGCGTGGATTCCAACTAGTACAACAGTGCCGTCTTATGTCATATGTTGCAAGCAGTGGTCTGCCACTACACTCTTACATATCAAGTAATATTTTATGTAGTTTGACGTTCATGCTTACGTAAATCTGAAAAATATTAGAAAGTAAAGTAAAAAACTCAAAATCTTTCTAAAGAAAAAGATACCGGAGTCAATTTGGTCATTAGTATTATTTTCAGTACATCACCGTTGAATCGGCACTATAAACTGAGCATTACTTCTGAGATATAACACATAAAACACATTCTGAGCCCAATGTATAACTGTACCTGGAATATCCCCCTTTACAAGGATTATTTTGATGGACTTTGTCTTAAGGAGTACAGGAAAGGCAATAGGAGAACACAGAATCAAATGGGGAGGAAAAAGTCTCCTGGACTTGGATTATGCTGATGGTTTAAGCATCCTAGATGAAAGTGTCAGCAAAATAAATGAACTTTTAGAGGTTTTGCGAGTTCAGGGTGAAGACTAAGAAGACTAAGTCACTAAGGCTAGGAATAAGTGAAGATGAAAAGGTGACGTTGGGTAATAAAAAATTTGATCAGGTGGGCAGCTTCACTTACCTTGGTGGTATTATTACTAAAGACGGTGGGAGCAGTAAAGATGTTAAAAGTAGAATAGCCAAGATTCGGGGTGTTTTTTCAAAGTTAAAAAAGTTTGGAAGAACAGGAAGATAAGTCAGCAAACCAAGAGTAGAATATTAGAAGCTACAGTGATGACATTGGTCAAATATGGCTGTGAAACATGGGCGCTCCAAAAAGCGGATGAAGATTTGGTAGATGTTTTCCAGAGAAATTGCTTAAGGATTGTTATGGGTACCCGGCTGACTGACCGTACTTCAAACAAAAGACCACATTTACGAAAAATGTGGTTCAATACCGCTCTCTAGGGCCATAATGAAAGAAAGGTTGAGGTGGGTAGGGCAAGTTGTGCGGATGAAGGATGACAGATTGCCGAAGATTGTTCTTTTCGGCCAACTGTCCAGGGCTAAACGGAAAGCAAGTCGTCGTCGTCTGGGGTGGGAGGACGTCATAAAGAAAGATTTAAAGGATATTGGAACTTCGTTGGAGGGTATAAAAAGGGAGGCTTTGAATATATTGGGATGGAGGAGGAGCATGCGTAGCTGTGTTGGCCTCAGGCGGCTTAGTGCTGTGGTGAGTTGTTAGTATAGTAGTAGGTTGTCGTATAATATCATCGTATAAGCTTCAGATACGGTCAATTAATTAGAAATCAGGAGTCCTAGTATCCTTTTTAAAGAGGGTGACTAGCCCTGTAAAGAGCAAAGCGTTGAGGAGAGATAGCACTTTCATACACGGAATAATTTATGTTAATTTTAGTTTTAATGTCGCTTCTTACTTTCAGTCAAAAAAAATTTGAAATTTGAAATCGTTTTTCAAATAATACAAAAATACATAAAACAGTTTGATGAAAATTTTAATTACTTTATGTGTTAAAGTTCAATGTTATACCACTTCACTTCCTTTCTGACTAAAATTAGGGGACAACCACGTTTGAACCGGTGATCTTTTGATCTGTAGTACATTTTAGTAACAAGTATTATGTATAAACAATATGGGTAAATTTCATATTTCACAGCCCTTTCCGGTATATGAAGGGGACTGACTTCTTCTCAACACTTCGCTCTTCGCACTAAAGTATTTTAGCACTTTTATTAAAAAATCTTTCAGACATTAGCGTCAAGAGCGAGGTGCTGAGGAGGGGGCAACCCACTTCATATACGTATTATTTCTGTTCGTTTCAGGGTTTAATGTTTCTCCTTACTTTCAGTTGAAAAAACTTGTTTTTTAAATTTATTTTTTGATGGTTTTTAATTATACTGATAAATTTGGCTCTACCTCCACGGAAAAACGTTTCCCCCACAAGAGAAAGATCCTTGAGACAATTCAAACCCGGTGAAAATATACCCCGGGCAATTACCCTTAACATCTCCACGCATAAAATTGAGTCGGCAAAGAGAAAGTACGGCAAATAAAAAGAATTTCGTACAGGAGATCTGGCATATTTGCCAATAACAAATACTACTAAGTAAACAATGGGCAAACTTTATAACTGAAGAACCTTCCTCCAGAGGCTGTGGGGATCATGTTATCTCCATAGGTATAGTTTTTGGATCTTTCAACTATGCTGAACAAAATGGCAATCCCAAAATTTTGATCGGATGATTTGGGAGAAAAGAGGGGGGTGGGAGGGGGCTAGCTGCTCTCCACTCTTTTTGGTTACTTAAAAAGGGCACTAGAACTTTTAATTTCCGTTCATATTATCCTTCTTCCGATGTTATAGGACCATTGGTTCGAAATTATCACCCCTTGGAAAAGCAAGAAACAAAAGAAAAAATAAACACGTATCTGTGACCTTTCTTCTGGCAAAAAATTTACTAAGTTCCACATTTTTGCAGAAAGGAGCTTGAAACCTTTACAGTTGGGTTATCTGATACGCTGAATCAGATGGTGTGGTTTTCACTAAGCCTTTTTGAATTTTAGGGAGTATTCTCACCATTTTCTAAAATCAGGAAAAATATTCTTAGGCTCGTAGCGTCTGATGGGTAATACTAAAGTTAATTAATCTTATATATTTGGAATCAACATGATAAGCTGAATCTTTTGATATATCTATTGATATCAAAATTTTATATTTTAGAGTTTCGGCTACTATTGAGCCGCATCGTTCCTTACTTACAGTTCGTTACCACGAGCTGTTCGATAAAAAAATGTATCAAGTGATGTATTCATTTTCAGCCTTGCTAAATTATTTCAGAAACTTCAAATTTACCGAAATGACAATTTTTTCTCCCAAGACATTTTTTTTCCAGAAAAATATTTTTCACTTTTTGTTACCATACGCTATTTTGAGCCCTCTTAGTCCTTTTGAGGGCTCAAACTGTAATTTCCTCAAAATATGGTTATTGGAGTAAAAAAGAGCATAACCTACTAGAATTTTGATGACGAGGCTTAAAAAAGCTTCGCTAACCTTTCTTGTTTCTCTTCTTTTTATTGGTTCTTACTTCTTTCCATGACTGAAAACAAGATTAAATCGGATCAAATTCACTGAGCACCAGATTTCAAACGTTCAGGTTCTTTATTCTTTATCAGTTGATCGAACTGCTTGAGCTGGTATGCCGTCAACAAATTAGAGATGACGCTATATTCTAGTCACACTACGAACTCAGAAAGGTCGCTGTTGGCAATTTTTTTTTTCTTTCGTATACTAAAGTCAATTCTCTAATAGACAAAGAAACTGTACCACTTCTGTGTGATGCTTTCCGGCTTTTCATGGAAAATTGCGGTTTTCTGTACTGTACGCACAACAGTACGACAATGACTAAAAAAGTGCGACAAAAGCACAAAAGTGCGACAGTTGACAACCCTGCATTGAACTCACTTCGCTCTTTACATAGGTGGTGCTATTGCACTCCCTATGATGGGAGGCTGTTTCACGTGGCAACTCATCGCCATTTTTTTTTACATATGCATAACAACCTACCTATAATAGTTTCTCGATGAAGCTAAAAAGAACCAAGTTTTTCAAAAATAATTCTCATTGTCATCCCAACTCTGGCAGGTAATGTACAGGAAATTTCCCTGTAACCTAATATTCACAAAGACAGGTGCGTTGCGGAAAACGCACTGCGGTGCGTATTCCGCAATGAATCGCCACAGCAGTGAAACCGCAGACTCTGTTCACATAAAAAAATGTAGAAAGGTAAAAAATTTGATTTTGAAAAATGCTGACGATTCCATTCAACCATATACTCTGTATTCTTTTGATGTTACGAAGAGGAAGGAAGAGATTAAGTAAAAAATTTCCACTATTTGTTTTTTAACTTATCTAAAAACATATCAAGGTTAAAAAACAAACTTCGCTTTCAGTGGATTGTGAGCTTTGATCATAATTTGGTGGATAGCTTGCGATTAAAACAGTCTAGTGCACTGTTCAACGCATCCTTACCTGGCAAATTCGTCTGTCTCGAGATATCTTCCCAAGCCTTCCGAATACAATGGGATCTTTTATGCTCAGGATGACTTTTTTAATATTATTTGATGATTTTTTAACGGCTAAAATCAGTCTTTCAATGCCTCCATGTTCTTTCCTTCCGTAATCCGCAAGTATTTTAACCGCATGTGTTGGATTTTGTCAAAACATGAGTCTTAACGCCAGGACTGGAAGTACTTGCTTCTAGAACCTGACTTAGTTGCCCCATTAAATGTTCACAAATAGACGCTGACATTTTTTGAGGCCCATACTTTTTTATGGTAGTAGGAGGAGACAAAATAAAACATCAAAACAGAATAATTACTCCAAGAAAAAAATTGATAAAATTGAAAAGATACTGAATTTTGAGGCGATAAGCTGGCTCAAAGGCCTTCTCCTGCGTGTGCGGTAGCTCCCAATTAAGTTTATGCAAGATTTGGTGCAATTGAAAAGTCTTTATTGGACTTGGGAAAAATCTTACCTTACTGCAGATCGAAGCATAGGCAACTCCACTCACTGACATGGGAACTACATATTGAGTCAACAAAGTAATAATAGTCAGCCATTTTGCATATTCCATAGCCGGCTCAGGAAACTGAATTCGGCAACGCTGGAGACGTCGATAGGTGAACATTTCCACGACGTTTCCATAAACAGCGTAGGGTAGTGCTGCTATTGTGGATGTGAGCCAAATTGACACTACTATCAAAAATCCATGACAGATCCTTAGCCTAGGCTTAAGTGGTTTCATTATAACTTGATACCTGAAGATAATTAAAAAAATTATTTTATGTCTTTAAACAGATTCGAGGGGAAACATATTCGAGAAACTGCTCGTTTTATAAATATAGCGTAATTTTTATACATGGTCGTTTCCTCTAGAGTGATAAAAAAAACAAAAAAGTATAGAATTATGGCTACAGCAGGGTTTATAACACATAATTATCACAGCATATAATTCATAATTAATTTTAGGTTATCCCCTCACTCACAGACAGGTGGACTTATAACTACGACGAAGTATTACGCTGTCTAAAATATGACAAAAACCGGTTTGCCTCTCCGGAATCGGTTAGGATTTGCTTATTTTGAGTGAGAAAACTACGATATAGGTATGTCTCAATTAAATATTTAATATTTAGAGGTGGTTGGGTTTAGGCCAAAGTATCACCTACGGAACAAGTACTGACAAAACTTATCCTCTCCACACAAAAAAGTGACCCTTTGTCCGCGTCTCCGGAGACGATTCCATACCTATGCGAACCTGGCAACTAAATACCGTAGTTACACAATTCAATACAACTTTCCCGGTCACTCGTCGCCTGAATCACGCTCTAGCATAATTTATTGGCTCGTAGCAAAGTACTTTGGCTCGGAGCGATTAAGTCGTACAGCACTTTGTGTCTAGAGGCGCTGAGGTACGCGGGGTCACTTTTGGAGAGTTTTGTCAGTACCTGTTCCGTAGGTGATTATACTTTGGTTTAGGCTAGTTAGGTTAGGTTAAGTGAAGTACCTAATATAATGCGTTCTGCGCGGCTTGCTTTCCATAATTCTTTGTCATAGTTTCTATAATTTTGTTTCTAAAGTATTATGCTATGATTATGATAAAATAAAAGTTCAAATAGGGATAAAAATCCTTTTTAATAGACAGTGTATAGAAATTCACAAAAATACCAGATATTTCGGTCACATATACAGTGACCGTCATCAGCAGTTTTACTACTGATGACGGTCACTGTATATGTGACCGAAATAGCTGGTATTTTTTGTGAATTTCTATACATTGTCTATTAAAAAGTATTTTATCCTTATTTTGAACTTTTATTTTATCGTCATGGAAAGGCAGTGTGGTCACCGAAATTATCTACTATCATTATGTTTTGGTATATTTAATTAGGATTAACCTAACTTCATTTCTTGTGTGTGTTCTGTTTAACAGACAAGTACCTTTTTATATTTAACACTCTATTACCCCCTCCCCCCTTCCCCATATAAAAATAGAATTACAACTACGACCGTTCTTATGACGCAAGCATAAGATAACGTATGAGACTTTTTAAAGACTTTATATATTATTACATATATACAAGACTGAATGACAGCTATCTGTTGAATGACACTAGCCGATGAATAATGAAGAAAAATAAAGATATAACATTAGCAATAGACATTTGAAAGATCGATTGGGTGCATTTTTGTTAACACAATGCTCTCGTTGGTATTTGGAAAATGACAGGTAATTAGTCAACGACAATTGCTGGGATTTACATCAGCGAAAATCTACATTGAAGAAGTGCTAAAAGTAGGTAATTCAACACTATAGAAGTAGACGAGACGAAATGCAACTTCTTGACATGGATATAGCTATGGAAGCAGAGGCCTGCATGTTAAAACGTTTCCCTTGAGGAGATACTGGGAACTAGTACTTGAGGAGAATAAAAGGGCGATTCCTTTCTAATTAAGCATTCTTTTATTTTATTTTAGTTTTTTTAACAGCCCATTTCAGAATCTTTTCTTTTAATAACCTATTATGTAAAAGGCCGATGTATTGCAGTAACCAATTTGGAAATCGCAATTTTAGATTGTCTGATAAAAGTGTATCGCATGTCGAGACCATTTGGAGAGCGCTACTTTAGATCAAACAGCTCGTGGTAACTGTAATTAGGAGCGACTCGGCCCAATAGTAACCGAAACTCTAAAAACGAAATTTCTTACAGGAGCAGATAAACCAAAAGAATGGGCATTTTATGCTGATTGCCAAATATACAGAATTCATTAAGTTTAATGTTACCCACCAAAGGCTACGAGCCTGAGAAAAATTGTTTAATTTTCGAACAAATGGGGAAAACATCACCAAGTAGTCAAAAAATCTTAATGAAAAATCGCACCATCTAATTTAGCATACCAAAGAACCCTGGTGTAGAGGTTGCAAGCTCCCATCTAAAGAAATGTGGAATTTCGTCTTTTTTTACCTGAAGAAAGATCAAGGATGTTGTTTTTTTTTCCCAGGGCTGATCGTATCGTACCAATAGTCCTAGAAGATCGGAAGAGGGCTCATTCAAACCAAAATTCAAAGTTCTAGTGCTCTTTTTAAGTAATCAAAAACATTGAAGTATAGCTAGCCTTCCTCCCATGCCCATTTTCCAAATCGTCCGAACAAAATTTTGTGGCAACCACTAATTTCAATATAGTCGAAAGGTACAATAAGTGTAGCTCTGGAAATTACATGACCCCATACTGCCCCCTGGAGAAAGGGTTGTAAGTTATAAAATTTACCCATTGTTTACATATAGTATAGCCGATGTTATTTGGAAGAATAAAGACAATTTTTGGGAGGGGGGATTTCTACGGAGGGATTTTCCACAGGAAGAATTTTCTATGGGAGGAATTTTATGGGTGGGGGAGGGGGGTTAGGGTTTACAGGGAAAATTATAGACGGGGAAATTTTCCAGAATTTATATATAAAATTCTTTTTACTTGTTTTACTTTCTCTTTGGCGACTCAATTACTAAAAAATGTAAACTTTAGACAGGGAAATTTTCCAGAATTTATATATAAATTCTTTTTACTTGTTTTACTTTCTCTTTGGCGACTCAATTACTAAAAAACGTTAGTGTGAAGAGTTAGATATTGATGATGGAAACACCTAAAGTACGTAATAATTTCTGTTTGTTTTCATTTTTAATGTTGCTCCTTGCTTTCAGTTGTAAAAGCTTGTTTCATATTCAATTTTTAGCCTGGACCCTAAAAATCACTGAATCAACAAAGTAAAAAAAAGAAAAGAAACATTGTCACAGAAAACGTTACAGAAACAAATCTTCCTAAACAGGCAACTCATCCAGGAACAAGGGTTTTGATATGTGAAATAAAAACCAAGGTATAAGTCGTCACAGACACAAAACAAGTTATCCCAGGCAAAGCAACACAGGAACATCCTCACTAGCGCCTTTAAACATTGAGAAAAAACGATCTAGATAGATCGCGACTTTCGGAAAAATCGTTCAGAGCCTTAATTTTGGAAAAAAAAAATCTTTCATGCGAAATGTATATATTATTACTGCATTCGCATATAGATCGATGCTTATTTAACTGGGATATTTTAGAATCCCCCTGCTTTTCGTTTTTGCCCTTTAACTGAGTTAAGTCCCTCTCCCTTCCTGTCAATATTTCTCACCAAACTATATGGTCTAAATTTGCGATTTTATACTTGTAAAATAAATCCTCATAAGGTACATACACAAGTGTTTATTTGGGGAGGGAGGCTGTAAATAAAAGATTTAAGACTAAATTTAGCTTCTTTGGCAATACTAAAAAAACCTAAAAAATGGGACTTTAAAGCCTAAAAAATGGGCGATATGCATCTTTGGTAATCCTATATAATAAATCAAATCGATGAATAGTCTCTTGAATTATATTATTTTGAATTAGCCAATGTACAAACTATTAGGATTGCCGTCCGCGTTCTCTAAAGAATTGTTTGGTTTTATTATTCCACTTAATTTTTTCCCGAGCAACATCCGAGCGTTTTGATTTCCCCTTTGTGCTTTTAATCTGTCAGTTAATTTTAACTTACCAATGTCAATAAGTCAAACACAAAAATAATTTGTAATTCTGCTTATTTTAGCTTTTAATTACCTTTGGCTTTCAATTGATTCATCTGAGAATTTTTTATAATGAACTATATAGTTTTATTAATCTGTTCAATTTACAAATATATTTTGAATATCTCTGCATTTCTGTATATTGACAGACAGTCAGAATATTCTCACTAAGATCGGGTCCTTGGCCCGAGCCACATTTGGTGTTTTTACTGAGGTTCCTGTTTTACCGAGTGTTTTTTTTTTTTTTTACATTTTTTTTCTTTTTTTTAAATCGAGCGTTTTTTTTCGCCGTTGGTACTATAGAGCGTACACACTGGGCACTAAAGAATCTACCGTCACATCTTCTTCAATTGATGCAATTCCTCTGGTAAGTTTTTTCGAAGAAGTTGCCTGTTAAGCAGGAGAAAGTTTACAACTAATTATTCCGTATTTGTTCATTGAACAAAACCTTTTTAAAAATTGAAATAATCAAAAAATAACAAATTTGAAACACATTGAAAAACAAATTGTACGCCCCGCCCCTCTACACGTAAAGGTATTGGGATGAGAAGTGTTTAAACTAGAATTTATTCTGAAAACTAGTAGGTTGAACGTTTGTTAATGTAAATGAATTTAAACTTTGTTAAAATAGCATTTAGTTTAGGGTACATAAATTAGATTAATACTCTTTTTAATTTATGAAAAATAGGCTTTGATTTTCTTAGGGTCGAAGGCAGGGGCTGATTTGGGCTTAAACCCCTGACACTTCAAACTTCCTTGATTTCTGGGCACTTCCACATTAATTTATCTATTTTTTTCTAATGATTACCCTCTCTCTTCCCAGGAAAAAAAAATTCATTTGTGACTTCCAATTTACTTTTTTTTCTTAATGTATGCAAACACATTGTCTCATCAACAGTCGTCAGCGTAAAAAAAACGCCGAGTTTGTATTCTTCCATTTAGTTCCATGGGGTACCATCTCGGCGTAGGCGTTAAACTCAACAATCGCTTATCTTGCTGTTCTTTTATTGCAGCGACAAGGAACGGCTGCATCGCTGCCGTTGACGTTTGTTTTACCGAACATTTTTTACCACCCAATGTGTACGTCGCAACAAGAGCGGATCCGGGATTTTTGTTCGGGGGGTGGTTTTACCCGATTTTTTCCCGTCTTTACTGGTATTTTCGTCTTTGCAGGTATTTTTTAGACTAATTTTCGACTCGGTCAAAAATTTTGAGGGGGGGGGGTTCAAACCGGGTAACCCCCCCCCCCGGGATAAGGCCTTGCGTAGCAATACTAAAGAAACGCTCGGTAAAAAACGCCATTCGTGTCTCGGGCCTTTCGTACACTGGCTTTTGCTCTTTGAGATCTAAAAATGGGGTAGCAGTTTGCTAAATTTGGAACCCAAAGGTATTTAAAGTCAGTATAACCAATTACAAATTCCGGTATATCATGGGAAATCCAGTAATTTGTCCTTTGTTTCCGAAAGATGGGGTTTTTGAGACATTTTTTTTTTTTAATCAAAATTAGTAAGATGCTGCCCCTACTTTTAGACGAATAGAGGCCCAGCTCTGATTGAAGAACCAAATTTAGTTTTATCGCTAAACTAGCAATTATGTCTTAGGAATTGTTTTAAGCTTTTCCCGTCAAAATGGTATTTTTCCTGTTTTGAGGGGATTTTGAAAGCGGAAGACACCAACTCATAATGCTACATTTTATTATTCAAGGTACGCTGCAAAATTTATTTTTCTGTTGTGCACTCAGGAAAAACTTAGTTATTTAAGTTTTTAGACGTTTTGTGCAAAAGAAAAAATGGCTGGTTCTAACTATAGAATAGTCTATCCATGTAAAATATCATTTTCCTTATAGTTCGAGGTTCCTTGTAGTTGCGATTTTTCAAAAAATTCTTGTCGTTATTACAAGAGTAAGTAATAATCACTGGAAAGAAAAATTCTGGAATGTTTTTGACTTACGTTAATGTTTAGAAGAATTTTAATTCCATGTCCTGTATGTAAGATCTGAAATTATATTATTCTAGCAGAATACATTGTAATTCCGTACTGTAAATGTAATTTTTCAAAATATGACAAGTTTTCTTTCAGTAACACTTAATTTAATTAAAATCCAAATTCTACTTACTGGTGAATTAAGTTGCTTCAATTTAAAGGAAACGTTGAAACATGTGGCAAATATTCAATCTGAGCTATAATAATCCACATTAGGGGGGGTTAGGGGTAAAGTAAAGAAAAGCGCTTTTAGGAATGATAGAAGATTACTTATACCATCCCTAAAAGCGCTTTATTTTACTTTATCCCCCCATATTAGCAAAAAGGTAGACAAATTACATATTTTTAAAGCATTTTGCCATATTTCACTCTTTTATTTCAACTTGCTATCAGTAAACGACTAAAAGATACATTATAAATCGTGGTATATGTATCACAGAAAAGATCTGTTTCTTCCTTAAATGACAACAAATCAATACCGTACCCCGAGGGGGGGGGGGGGGTTAGGAGGGTTTCCCCCCCCTCCGAAATATTTGTCTGACTCGTAAAAACGTAAAAACAATAGATATAAACAAATTTTGTACACTTTTTTTATTTATTTTTTTGTGTAACCCCCCCCCCCCCGAATTTTTTTTAGTAAAACACCCTCCGAAAAAAATCCTGGATATATTAAATTTGTAACAAATTAAGACTTTTTGGAATAGTCTATTGTCTAGTAGATGGTAGACATCATAGTTGTTCACCATAATTTAAGTTAAAATTAACCTTAGTTTAAGCATAAAAAGAACCAAATATATAAATGAAGAACTACCAACAGATTTTACAACAAATAATAGTTTTGCATATAATCTATATATAATTACAATTTTAATATAGCCAGTATTTATGAATGTTATCAAAGCTTATGGAGTTATACCGCAAATCATTGATATTTACGTATCGATTTTACGTGGAAATTATCGATACTTATGTGAAACCTGTGTTTATACCCTAATAATTGAACGGCCTAAATTGATTTTAAAAAAGGCGTACCTGTCTATTGCAATACAAGTCATCGTAAGGGTTGAGACATAGGCTGAAGTAACTTGTATATGCGGGACAAGCTGACACATAAAAACACCAAAAGGCCAGTGGTCTGATAAAAGTCTGACCAAGTTAAATGGTATATTTAAGACAGTCATAAGTAAGTCACTAATTGCCAAATTGGTAATAAATAAATTGGTAACAGTTTGTAACTTTTTGTGACGAAAAATGACATAGCACACCAATGTATTTCCAAAAACTGACACTATAACTATTATTGAGTAAGCTAAAATTACACCTTTATATTTTTTGTAGTAGCTGTCATCATCAACTGAGGTACTATTGATAGTGAAATTTACTAATTTTGTCATAAATTCCCAATATATTTCCTTGTTTTCTTCAAAATAATCATCGACATTTATGTTCATTTCATTCACAGAACGATTGTAGTCTTTACTAAACAGTATTTCAAACATAACTACAATGCGTCTCATCTTAATTCCCAAGAAAGTATTAACCTATTTTTGACAGGGCAACTTTTCTTGAGACCGCCCCCTTTTGGAAAATGCGGAAAGGGATTGGTTAACCACATAAGAGTTAAGGACAAGGTTAAGACCGCCCCTTTTTGGAAAATATGGAAAGCGATTGGTTAATGATTTATTACCGGTAAATTTGAAATCAAAATTGGAGCACCCGACACAATTAGCCTTTCCAGGCACTGATTTCAGCATCTCAGTGGGCAAATGATACCAAAACAGTGCCTTTTGCACGAGATTTTCAAAACCAAACGTCATGGACACCAATAGTCAACTGCAGATCTATCTATAGTTGCATGATTGATCTCAACTTATTATTTAGTTCTTTACTTATTATTATTATGTAGTTCTTCCGAAGGAAATGATTGAGGATTTTTTTTTATGATCATGACGAAAGTTGGCGCCGTTTTTGTAAATCGGCGCTAAAAACTCGAGATTTTTTCAACCTCAAATAAGCGCCGAAAAAAGCTACGTAAGTCCGGCCCTTGAAGGAATATCAATCTTTAAATCCAGGAGTATTGGAAGCCAGGGTTGCCACTACTTTGAATTTTTCCAGATTTGGAGATAATTTAATATAATTTATACCAATAAGTGTATCAACACTCGTACAACATAACCCATTTAACTTAACCCCCGTTCAACTAAACCTCTATTTGACCCCCACCCTTCTGATGCAGATGTAAATGGGACCCAATTTTATTACCGTGCATCTGAACCCGTTTAATTTAATCCACATTCAACCGAATCCCCGATTTTTGCATAACCTTCCTTTGTCTCAGCCCTCATGCAACCCAGGAGATATTTTTCAGCAAAAATATCAAAACGCGCAAAGGAGGATATTCTATTTCGAGAAATTCTTGTTCCCACCCATCCTGCGCACTGCGGGGGAGTTTAGTCAGTGTCTACTCATTCTGGGGACGAAATCCAGACTTCGGCTAGGCGACAAAGGAGGTTAAAAAATGGTCATGCTCGAGATAACTTAAAAAGTAGTAATGATAGGGAAATTATTATAGAACTTTTAGGACATGCACACCTCTGACGTCACATCATCCCTGTTTCTAGCACTCAGATAGCAAGATTCCCACCCCTGGCAGCCCACCCAGGATTCCGGGGTTCCTGGCCATTTTTTTGAATATTGTTATCCTGGAAGATCCCCAGGATATCCACGACCAGGTCTAATATGAATGAAACCATTATATCTGACAAGCTAGACTAAAAGGACCCCATGGGCCAATCCCCCCCGAGCACAACACACACGTGCGCTGCGTAATAACGGCGGTGCACATCTTAAGCAATGACACCTAATGGGAGAGGTTGGAAGATAAGTAGTTCATATTACGAGAAGGGTAGACACCCAAACGTTTAAAAAGTATATTTATAGCCCAGTGTGGAATGGGGCTGCCAAACTGTTTTCACACTGGTACCAGCCCTCATAACCTGCTAGTCTTAAGTTTAATATGGCTCTTTACTTTTTCTTGAAAAACTTCATTTTCAGAAAGTTTTTTAATTAATAACAAATTTTACCTGGTCACGTTTTTGTTTAAGCAATTCTTGTTATCTAATTCAGTGGTTCTCAGACTTATTTATACACTGTACCCCTTTTTTCCTACAAAATTTTTTAGTACCCCTTCTCAGTTACTAGTACTAAGTAAACTATAGCTAAAATATAAATAAAATTGCCCGTCCTAGAGTTAAAGGGTTGTTTTATTTTTTGTTGGCTGGCCGCGTTTCCCTCTAATATATCCTTCCAGAACAAATTCTTTACCTAATGCCCCTCCTAAACCAATTTTAAAAGTTGAATTACTCATCCTTTTCACCCACAACTTTACTTTACGACTTTTTGAATACCACAACATCAAGCAATACTTTACAAAAGGCATTTCAGAACAAGTTCTTTGCATAATATCCCACCTAAACCCATTTTACAGGTTGAACTACTCATCTTTTTCAGCCTCAACTTTACTTTAGAGCTTTTTGCATACCCACAACATCAAGCAATACTTTACAAAAGGCATTTCAGAACAAGTTCTTTACGTAATGTCCTTTCAAAACCAATTTTACATGTTGAACTACTCATCTTTTTCACCCACAACTTTACTTTGGGACCTTTTGAATACGATAACA
Source organism: Artemia sp. Qi Xiang Cuo (assembly GCF_049724085.1). NCBI lineage: Eukaryota > Metazoa > Arthropoda > Branchiopoda > Anostraca > Artemiidae > Artemia > Artemia sp. Qi Xiang Cuo. The sequence continues at coordinate 50,851,009 of NC_142804.1, read as the reverse complement.
TCAAGCAATACTTTTCAAAAGCATTTCAGGACAATTTCCTTTCTTAATGTCCTCCCTAAACCAATTTTACAATTTGAACTAATCATCTTTTTCACCCAAAACATTATATTACTGCTTTTTGCATACCTCAACACCAAGCAAAACTTTTCAAAAAGCATTTTATATTTTTTCAGAACAAGTTCTTCATGTAATGTCCCTCCTAAACCTATTTTACAGGTTGAACTACTCATCTTTTTCAGCCACAACTTTACTTTACTGCGTTTTGCCTCCCCAAAACATCAAGCAATACTTTTCAAAGGGCTTTATTATATTTTTTCAGAACAAGATCTTTAAGTAATGTCCCTTCGAAACCAATTTTACAGGTTGAAGTATTCATCCTTTTCAAAACAACTTTACTTTACGACTTTTTGAATACCACAACATCAAGCAATACTTTTCAAAAGGCTTTTTTATATCTTTTCAGAACAAGTTCTTTATGTAATAACCCTTCCAAACCAAATTTACAAGTAGAACTAGTCATCCTTTTCAGCCAAAACTTTACTTTACGGCTTTTAGAATGCCACAACATTAAGCAATACTTTTCAAAAAGATTTTCAGAACAAGTTCTTTTCTTAATGTCCCTTCTAAACCAATTTTACTAATTGAACTACTCAACCTTTTCACAACAACATTACATTACGGCTTTTTGCATACCCACAACATCAAGCAATACTTTTCAAAGGCTTTTTTACATCTTTTCAAAACAATTTCTTTATGTAATGCCCTTCCCAACCCAATTTTAAAAGTTTAGCTACTCATCCTTTCCACCCACAACTGTACTTTAAGACTATTTGAATACCACAGCATCAAGCAATAGTTTTCAAAAGGCTTTTTATATCATTTCAGAACAAGTTCTTTATGTATAGTCCTCCCAAAACCAATTTTACAAATTGAAGTACTCATCCTTTTCAACACAACTTTACTTTACGACTGTTTGAATACCAGAACATTAGGTATTACTTTTCAAAAGGCATTTCGGAACAAGTTCTTTATGCGTAGTCCTCCCTAAGCCAATATTACAGTTTGAACAACTCATCCTACTTACCCACAACATTACTTTACGACTTTTTGCATACCCCAACATGAATCAATACTTTTCAAAAGGCTTTTTATATTTTTCAGAACAAGTTTTTTATGTAATGTCCCTTCTAAGTCAATTTTACAATTTGAAGCGCGCATCCTTTTCACCACAACTTTACTTTACGACTTTTGAATACCAGAACATCAGGCATTACTTTTAAAAAGGCTTTTTTATATCTTTTCAGAACAAGTTCTTTATGTGTAGTCCTCCCTAAACCAATTTTACAGTGTGAAGTACTCATTTTATTTATCCACCTTTTCACATTACGACTTTTTGCTTCCCCTAACATCAGGCAATTCTTTTCCAAAGGCATTTTTATATCTTTTCAAAAAAACTTCTTTATGTAATGTCCTATCTAAACCAATTTTACAGGTTGAAGCGCGCATCCTTTTCAACACAATTTTATCTTATGACTTTTTGAATACCAAAACATTAAGCAATACTTTTCAAAAGGCTTTTTTATATCTTTTCAGAACAAGTGCTTTAAGCATAGTCCTCCCTAAACCAATTTTACAAATTGAAGTACTCATCTTTTTCACCCAAAACATTACTTTACGACTTTTGCATACCCCAAATTCAAGCAATACTTTACAAAAGGTTTTTTTTATATCTTTTCAGAACAAGTTCTTTACTTAATGTCCCTTCTAAACACATTTTACAAGTTGAAGTACTCATCTTTTTCACCACAACTTTCCTTTACGGGTTTTTGCATTCCCCAACATCAGGCAACACCTTTCAAAAGTTTTTTTTTATATTTTTTCAGAACAAATTCTTTATGTAATGTCCCTTCTAAATCAATTTGACAAGTTGAAGTCCTCATCCTTTTCACCACAACTTTACTTCACGGCTTTTTGAATACCACAACATCAAGCTTACTTTTCAAAAGGCTTTTTTATATTTTTTCAGAACAAGTTCTTTATTTATAGTCCTTCTAAACCAATTTTACTGGTTGCACTACTCATCTTTTTCAGCCACAACTTTACTTTCCTGCTTTTTGAATACCTACAAAATCAAGCAAAACTTTTCAAAAGGCTTTATTATATTTTTTCAAAACAAGTTCTTTATGTAATGTTCCTTCTAAACCAATTTTAAAAGTTGAATTACTAACCCTTCTCACCCACAACTTTACTTTAGGACTTTTTGAATACCAAAACATCAAGTAATACTTTTCGAAAGGCTTTTTCATATCTTTTCAGAACAAGTTCTTTATGTATAGCCCTCCCTAAACCAATTTTACAAGTTGAACTACTCATTTTCTTCATCTAAAACATTATATTACGACTTTTTTGCATACCCCAACATCAAGCAGTACTTTTCAAAAGGCTTTTTTATATTTTTTCAGAACAAGCTCTTTTTTTTATGTCCCTCCTAAACCAATTTTACAATTTTGAAGTACTCATCCTTTTCACTCACAACTTTACTTTATGACTTTTTGAATACCACAATATCAAGCAATACATTTCAAAAGGCCTTTTTATATCCTTTCAGAACAAGTTCTTTTCATAATATCCCTCCTAAACTCATTTTACAATTTGAAGTACGCACCCTTTTCACCGAAACTTTACTTTACGACTTTTTGCATACCCCAATATCAAGCAATCTTTTCAAAAGGCTTTTTATATCCTTTCAGAAAAAGTTCTTTACGCAATATCCCTCCTAAACCAATTTTACTGGTTGAACTACTCATCTTTTTCAGCCACAACTTTACTTTCCTGCTTTTTGCATACCCACAACATCAAGCAATACTTTTCAAAGGCTTTTTTATATTTTTTTCAGAACAAGTTCTTTTCATAATATCCCTCGTAAACCAATTTTACAATTTTAAGTACTCATCCTTTTCACCCAAAACTTTACGACTTTTTGAATTACGTTCTTTTCATAATATCCCACCTAAACCCATTTTAGATGTTGAACTGCTCATCTTTTTCGCCCACAAATTTACTTTAGGAGTTTTTGAATACCCTAACACCAAGCAATACTTTTCAAAGAACATGTCAGAAAAATTTCTTTTCATAATATCCCTCCTAAACCCATTTTACAAGTTAAAGTACATATCTTTTTCACCCACAACTTTACTTTATGACTTTTTGAATACCCCAACACCAAGCAATACTTTTCAAAGGATATTTCAGAACAAGTTCTTTTCTTAATGTCCATCCTAAACCCATCTTACAACTTGAAGTACCAATTTTTTTCACCCACAACTTTACTGCTTTTTGAATACCCTAACACCAAGCAATACTTTTCAAAGGGCATTTCAGAACAAGTTCCCTTCCTAATTTCTCTCCAAATCCATTTTACGAGTTGAACTACATTCCTCTTCACCCACAACTTTACATTACAGCATTTTGAATACCCCAACACCGAGTAATACTTTTCAAAGGTATTTTTGAACAAGTTCTTTACGTATTGTCCTTCCTAAACCATTTCTACAAGTTGAACTACTCATCTTTTTCACCCACAACTTTACTTTACGACTTTTTGAATACCTCAACAACAAGCAATACTTTTCAAAGGCATTTCAGAACAAGTTCATTTCCTAATGTCCATCCTAAACTAAATTTACAAGTTGAACTACTCATCTATTTCAGCTTCAACTTTACTTTACTGCTTTTTAAATACCCCAACATCAAGCAATACTTTTCAAAAGGCATTTCAGAACAAGTTCATCTCTTAATGTCCCTCCTAAACCCATTTTACAAGTTCAAGTACTCATCCTTTTCACTACAACTTTACTTTACGACTTTTTGTATACCCCAAAATCAAGCAATACATTACATAAGGCATTTCAGAACAAGTTCTTTCCTTTATGTCTCTTCTAAACCAATTTTACAAGTTGAAGTACCTATCCTGTTCACCCACAACTTTACTTTATAGCTTTTTGAATACCCCAACACCAAGCAATACTTTTCAATGGCATTTCAGAACAAATTCTTTACGTAATCTCCCTCCTGAACCCATTTTACAACTTGAAGTACTCATCCTTTTCACCACAACATTACTTTACAGCTTTTTGAACACCCCAACACCAAGCAATACCTTTCAAAGACATTTCAGAACAAGTTCTTTTCGTAATGTTCTGCCTAAACCCATTCAAAAGTTGAATTACCCATCCTTATCACCCAGCACTTTACTTTACAGCTTTTTGAATGCCACAACACCAAGTAATACTTTTCAAAAGGTATTTCAGAACAAGTTCCTCTCTTAATGTCCCTCCTAAACCCATTTTACAACTTGAAGTACTCATCCTTTTCACCAACAACTTTACTTTACAACTTTTTGAACACCCCAACATCAAGCAATACTTTACAAAAGGCATTTCAGAGCAAGTTCTTTTCTTAATGTCCCGTCTAAATCAATTTTACAAGTTGAACTACTCATCTTTTTCACCACAACTTTACTTTGTTGCTTTTTGCATACACACAACATCAATCAATACTTTTCAAAAGGCTTTTTTATATCTTTTCAGAACAAGTTCTTTATGTAATGTCTCTCCTAAACCCATTTTACAAGTTTAAGTACTCATTCTTTTCACCCCAACTTTACTTTACAACTTTTTGAATACCACAACATCAAGCAATACTTTTCACCATTTTTATATCTTTTCAGAAAAAGTTCTTTATGTATAGTCCTTCCTAAGCCCAATTTACAAGTTGAACTACTCATCTTTTTCACCCACAACATTACTTTACGACTTTTTGAATACCCCAACATCAAGCAATACCTTTCAAAAGGCTTTTTATATCATTTAAGAAAAAGATTCTTACTTCATGCCTCTTTAAAGCCCATTTTACAGTTTGAAGTACCCATCTTTTTCCACACAACTTTACTTTATAACTTTATGAATAACACAATATCAGGCATTACTAACAAAAAGGCTTTTTTATATCTTTTCAGAACAAATTCTGTATGTATAGTCCTTCCTAAACCAATTTTACAAGTTGAAGTACTCATCCATTTCACCCAAAATATTAATTTACGACTTTTTGCATACCCCAACATCAAGCAATACTTTTCAAAAGGCTTTTTTATATCTTTTCAAAATAAGTTCTTTATGTAATGTCCCTTCTAAACCAATTTTACAAGTTGAAGTACTCATATCTTTTTCACCACAAATTAACTTTACGGGTTTTTGCATACCCCAACATCAAGCAATACCTTTCAAAAGTCTTTTTTATATTTTTTCAGAACAAGTTCTTTATGTAATATCCCTTCAAAACTAATTTGACAAGTTGTAATCCTCATCCTTTTCACCACAACTTTACTTTACGGCTTTTTGAATACCACAACATCAAGCAATTCTTTTCAAAAGCCTTTTTTCTCTTTTGAGAACAAGATCTTTATGTAGAGTCCTCCATAAACCAATTTTACAAGTTGAAGTACTCATCTTTTTCACCCACAACTTTACTTTAGGACTTTTTGCATACCCCAACATCAATCAATATTATTCAAAAGTCTTTTTTATATTTTTTCAGAGCAAGTTCTTTATGTATAGTCGTTCCTAAACCAATTTTACAAGTTGAACTACTCATCTTTTTTAGCCACAACTTTACTTTACTGCTTTTTGCATACCCACAATATCAGGCAAAACTTTTCAAAAGGCTTTATTATGTTTTTTCAAAACAAGTTCTTTATGTAATGTTCCTTCTAAACCAATTTTACAAGTTGAATTACTCATCCTTCTCACCCACAACTTTACCTTACGACTTTTTGAATACCACAAATTTAAGCAATACCTTTCAAAAGGCTTTTTTATATCTTTTCAGAACAAATGCCTTAAGTATAGTCCTTCATAAACCAACTTTACAAGTTGAACCGTTCATCTTTTTAACCTACAACATCACTTTACGACTTTTTTGCATACCTCAACACAAAGCAATACTATTCAAAAGGCTTTTTTATATTTTTTCAGAACAAGTTCTTTTTATTATATCCCTCCTAAACCGATTTTACAATTTGAAGTACTCATCCTTTTCACCCACAACTTTACGACTTTTTGAATACCACAACATCAAGCAATACTTTTCAAAAGGCCTTTTTAGATCCTTTCAGAACAAGTTCTTTTCATAATGTCCCTCCTAAACCCATTTTACAATTTGAAGTACTCATCCTTTACACCAAAACTTTACTTTACGAATTTTTGCATACGCCAACATCAAGCAATCTTTTCAAAAGGCTTTTTATATCCTTTCAGAAAAAGTTCTTTACGTAATGTTCCTCCTAAACCAATTTTACTGGTTGAACTACTCATCTTTTTCAGCCACAACTTTACTTTACTGCTTTTTGCATACCCACAACATCAAGCAATACTTTTCAGATGTTTTTTTTTATATTTTTTCAGAACAACTTCTTTTAATAATATCCCTCGTAAACGAATTTTACAATTTGAAGTACTCATCCTTTTCACCCACAACTTTACTTTACGACTTTTTGAATACCTCAACAACAAGCAATACTTTTCAAAAGGCTTTTTACATCCTTTCAGAAAAAGTTCTTTTCATAATATACCACCTAAACCCATTTTACATGTTGAACTACTCATCTTTTTCATCCAGAACTTTACTTTAGGACTTTTTGAATACCCTAACACCAAGCAATACTTTTCAAAGAACATTTCAGAAAATTTTCTTTTCATAATATCCCTCTTAAACCCATTTTACCAGTTGAAGTACTTATCTTTTTCACCCACAATTTTACTTTATGACTTTTTGAATACCCCAACACCAAGCAATACTTTTCACAGGACATTTCAGAACAAGTTCTTTTCTTAATTTCCATCCTAAACCCATCTTACAACTTGAAGTACCAATGTTTTTCACCCACAATTTTACTTTACAGCTTTTTGAATACCCTAACACCAAGCAATACTTTTTAAAGGATATTTCAGAACAAGTTCCCTTCCTAATGTCTCTCCAAAATCCCTTTTACAAGTTGAACTACCATCCTCTTCACCCACAACTTTACATTACAGCATTTTGAATACCCCAACACCAAGTAATATTTTTCAAAGGTGTTTCTGAACAATTTCTTTACGTATTGTCCTTCCTAAACCATTTCTACAAGTTGAACTACTCATCTTTTTCACCCACAACTTTACTTTAGGACGTTTTGAATACCTCACCAACAAGCAATACTTTTCAAAGGCATTTCAGAACAAGCTCCTTTCCTAATGTCCATCTTAAACTAATTTTAAAAGTTGAACCACTCATCTTTTTCAGCCACAACTTTACTTTTTTGCTTTTTAAATACCCCAAGATCAAGCAATACTTTACAAAAGACATTTCAGACCAAGTTCTTTTCTTAAATTCCCGCCTAAACCCATTTTACAAGTTTAACTACTCGTCTTTTTCACATACAACATTACTTTACTGCTTTTAGGATACCTCAACACCAAGCAATACTTTTCAAAGAGAATTTCAGAACAAATTCTTTTCTTAATGTCCCTTCTAAACTCATTTTACAAGTTGAACTACTCCTCCTTTTCACCCAAAACATTATTTTACAGCTTTTAAGATACCTCAACACCAAGCAGTACTTTTCAAAAGGCATTTCAAAACAAGTATCTTCTTAATGTCACTCCTAAACCCATTTTACAACTTGAAGTACTCGTCCTTTTCACCCACAACATTACTTTACTGCTTTTAAGATACGTCAACACCAAGCAACACTTTTCAAAGGCTTTTCAGAGCAAGTTATTTTCTTAATATCCCTCCTAAACCAATTCTATAAGTTGAACAGCTCATCTTTTTCACCCGCAACTTTACTTTATGACTTTTTGAACACCCCAATATCAAGCAATACTTTTCAAAAGGCATTTCAGAACAAGTTCCATTCTTAATGTCCCTCTTAAACCAATTTTACAACTTGAAGTACTCATCCTTTTCACCAAAACTTTATTTTACAGCTTTTTGAACACCCCAACACAAAGTAATACTTTTCAAAGGAAGTCTCAGAATAAGTTCTTTTCATAATATCCCTGCTAAACCCTTTTAAAAGTTGAAGTACTTATCTTTTTCACCCAAAACTTTAATTTACGACCTTTTGAATTCACCAACACCAGGAAATACTTTTCAAAGGACATTTCAGAACAAGTTCTTTTCTTAATGTCCTCACTAAGACGATTTTGCATGTTGAAGAACTAAACGTTTTCACCCTCAACTTTACTTTATAGCTTTTTGTATAACCTAGCACCAACCACTACTTTTCAAAAGGTATTTCAGAACAAGTTCTTTTCTTATTGCCTCTCCAAAACTCACTTAAAAGTTGAACTACCATCTTTTTCACCCACAACTTTACTTTACAGCATTTTGAATACCCCAAAACCAAAGCAATACTTTCCAAAGCTATTTCAGAACAAGTTCTTTTCTTAGTGTCCCTCCTAAACCCATCTTACAACTTGAAGTACCAATCTTTTTCACCCACAACTTTACTTTACAGCTTTTTGAACACCCCAACATCAACAGAGACATGCAGAAAGCTGGGTTAATTTAGGTTCACTTAGAATGGTGCGCCACTCTAAGTGAACCTAAATTAACCCAGCGTTAAGCATGTCTCTGTTGATGAAATACCTTTTGAAAAGTAATTCTTGGTGTTAGGGTATTCAAAAATCTGTAAAGTAAAGTTGTGAGTGAAAAGGTTGAGTTCTTGAACATGTAAAATTGGTTTAGGGAGGACATTAAGAAAAGAACTTGTTCTGAAATGTCCTTTGAAAAGTATTGCCTGGTGTTGGGGTATTCAAAAAGTTGTAATCCTAAAAACAGTATAAGTAATGTTGTGGGTGAAAAGGATGAGTACTTCAAGTTGTAAAATGGGTTTAAGAGTGACATTAAGAAAATACTTGTTCTGAAATGCCTTTTGAAAAGTATTGCTTGGTGTTGTGGTATCTTAAAAGCTATAAAGTAAAGTTTTGGGTGATAAGGAGGAGTAGTTCAACATAAAATAATGAGTTTAGGAGGGACATTAAGAAAAGAACTTGTTCTGAAATGCTGTTTGAAAAGTATTGCCTGGTGTTGAGGTATCCTAAAAGCAGTAAAGTAATGTTGTGGGTGAAAAAGATGAGTAGTTCAACTTGTAAAATGGGTTTAGGCGTGATATTAAGACAAGAACTTGCTCTGAAATGCCTTTTGTAAAGTATTGCTTGATGTTGGGGTGTTCAAAAAGCTGTAAAGTAACGTTGCGGGTGAAACGTTGCCTTATGTAAAGTATTGCTTGATGTTGGGATATACAAAAAGTCGTAAAGTAAAGTTGTAGTGAAGAGGTTGAGTACTAGAACTTGTAAAATGTGTTTAGGAGGGACGTTAAGAAAGGAACTTGTTCTGAAATGCCTTTTGAAAAGTATTAATTGGTGTTTTGTTATTCAAAAAGCTGTAAAGTAAAGTATTGGGTGACAAGGATGGGTAATTCAACTTTTAAATGGGTTTAGAAAGGACATTACGAAAAGAACTTGTTCTGAAATATCTTTGAAAGGTATTGCTTGGTGTTGGGGTGTTCAAAAAGCTGTAAAGTAATGTTTTGGTGAAAAGGATGAGTGCTTCAAAATGTAAAATGGGTTCAGGAGGGACATTAGGTAAAGAACTTGTTTTGAAATGCCATTGAAAAGTATTGCTTGGTGTTGGGGTATTCAAAAAGCTACAAAGTAAAGTTGTGGGTGAAAATGATAGGTACTTCAACTTGTAAAATTGGTTTAGGAGACACATTAAGGAAAGAACTTGTTTTAAAATGCCTTATGTAAAGTATTGCTCGATGTTGGGGTGTACAAAAAGTCGTAAGTAAAGTTATAGTGAAAAGAATGAGTACTTAAACTTGTAAAATGGGTTTAGGAGGGACATTAAGGAATGAACTTGTTCTGAAATGCCTTTTGAAAAGTATTGCTTGATGTTGGGGTATTTAAAAAGCAGTAAAGTAAAGTTGTGGCTGAAAAAGATGAGTAGTTCAACTTGTAAAATTAGTTTAGGATGGACATTAGGAAAGGAACTTGTTCTGAAATGCCTTTGAAAAGTATTGTTTGTTGTTGAGGTATTCAAAAAGTCTGAAAGTAAAGTTGTGGGTGAAAAAGATGAGTAGTTCTACTTGTAGAAATAGTTTAGGAAGGACAATACGTAAAGAACTTGTTCAGAAATACCTTTGAAAAGTATTACTTGTTGTTGGGGTATTCAAAATGTTGTAATGTAAAGTTGTGGGTGAAGAGGATGGTAGTTCAACTTGTAAAATGGGTTTTGCAGAGACAATAGGAAGGGAACTTGTTCTGAAATGCCCTTTGAAAAGTATTGCTTGGTGTTAGGGTATTCAAAAAGCAGTAAAGTAAAGGTGTGGGTGAAAAAAAATGGTACTTCAAGTTGTAAGATGGGTTTAGGATGGAAATTATGAAAAGAACTTGTTCTGAAATATCCTTTGAAAAGTATTGCTTTGTGTTGGGGTATTCAAAAAGTCATAAAGTAAAGTTGTGGGTGAAAAAGATATGTACTTTAGCTTGTAAAATGGGTTAGGAGGGATATTATGAAAAGAACTTTTTCTAAAATGTTCTTTGAAAAGTATTGCTTGGTGTTAGGGTATTCAAAAAGTCCTAAAGTAAAGTTGTGGGCGAAAAAGATGATTATTTCAACATGTAAAATGGGTTTAGGTGGGATATTATGAAAAGAACTTTTTCTGAAAGGATATAAAAAGCATTTTGAAAAGTATTGCTTGATGTTGAGGTATTCAAAAAGTCGTAAAGTAAAGTTGTGGGTGAAAAGGATGAGTACTTCAAATTGTAAAATTGGTTTACAAGGGACATTATGAAACGAACTTGTTCTGAAAAAAATATAAAAAAGCCTTTTGAAAGGTATTGCTTGATGTTGTGGGTAAGCAAAAAGCAGTAAAGTAAAGTTTTGGCTGAAAAAGATGAGTAGTTCAACCTGTAAAATTGGTTTAGGAGGGACATTACGTAAAGAACTTTTTCTGAAAGGATATAAAAAGCCTTTTGAAAAGATTGCTTGATGTTTTGGTATGCAAAAAGTTGTAAAGTAAAGTTGTGGTGAAAAGGATGAGTACTTCAAATTGTAAAATGGATTTAGGAGGGATATTATGAAAAGAACTTGTTTTGAAAAAATATAAAAAAGCCTTTTGAAAAGTATTGCTTGATGTTGTTGGTGTGCAAAAAGCAGTAAAGTAAAGTTGTGGCTGAAAAAGATGAGTAGTGAAACCTGTAAAATTGGTTTAGAAGGACTATACATAAAGAACTTCTTCTGAAAAAATATAAAAAAGCCTTTTGAAAAGTATTTCTTGATGATGTGGTATTCAAAAAGTCTTAAAGTAATGTTGTGGGTGAAAAAGATGAGTAGTTCAACTTATGAAATTGGGTTAGGGAGGACTATACATAAAGATCTTGTTTTGAAAAGATGTAAAAAAGGCTTTTGAAAAGTATTGCTTGATGTTGTGGTATTCAAAAAGCCGTAAAGTAAAGTTGTGGTGAAAAGGATGAGTACTTCAACTTGTAAAATTGGTTTTGAAGGGACATGACATAAGGAACTTGTTCTGAAAAAATATGAAAAAGCCTTTTGAAAGGTATTGCTTGATGTTGGGGTATGCAAAAACCCGTAAAGTGAAGTTGTGGTGAAAAGTAGGCGTGCTTCAACTTGTAAAGTTAGTTTAGATGGGACGTTACATAAAGAAATCGTTTTAAAAGATATAAAAAAGCCTTTTGAAAAGTATTGCTTCATGGTGGGGTGAACAAAATATCGTAAGTTGAAATTGTAGGTGAAAAAGATGAGTATTTCAGCTTGTAAAATTGGTTTAGGGAGGACTAAACATAAGGAACTTGTTCTTAAAAGATATAAAAAAGCCTTGTTAAAAGTATTGCTTGATTTTGTGGTATTCAAAAGTCGTAAAGTAAAGTTGTGGTGAAAAGGATGCGTACTTCAACTTGTAAAATTGGTTTAGATGGGACATTACAGAAAGAACTCGTTTTTAAAACTATAAAAAAAGCCTTTTGAACGGTATTGCTTGATGTTGGGTTATTCAAAGAGTCGTAATGTAAAGTTGTGTTTGAGTAGAATGGGTAATTCAAGCTTTAATATGGACTTAAGAAGGACAACACGGAATGAGCTTTTTCTGAAAAGATATAAAAAAGCTTTTTGGAAAGTGATGCCTGATGTTTGTTTATTAAAAAAGTTGTAGAGTTAGGTTCGGGGGAAAAGGATGAGTACTTCAACTTGTAAAATTGATTTAGAAGGGACATTACATAAAGAACTTGTTCTTAAAAGATATAAAAAAGCCTTTTGAAAAGTATTGATTGATTTTGTGGGAATGCAAAAAGCATTAAAGTAAAGTTATGGTGAAAAGGATGAGTAGTTCAACTTGTAAAATTAGTTTAGAAGGGACATTACATTAAGAACTTGTTTTGAAAAGATATAAAAAAGCCTTTTGAAAAGTATTCCTTGATGTTGTGGTATTCAAAAAGTCGTAAAGTAAAGTTGTGTTGAAAAGGATGAGTACTTCAACTTGTAAAATGGGTTTTGAGAGGACTATACATAAAGAACTTGTTCTGAAAAGATATAAAAAGCCTTTTGAAAAGTATTGATAGATGTTGCGTGAATGCAAAAAGCAACAAAGTAAAGTTATGGATGAAAAGGATGAGCACTCCAACTTGTAAAATTAATTTGGGAGAGGCATTACGTAAAGAGCTTCTTCTGAAAAGATATAAAAAATCGCTTTGGTAAGTATTGCTTGATGTTGTGGTTTTCAAAAAGTCGTAAAGCAAAGTTGTGATGAAAAGGGTGAGTACTTCAACTTGTAAAATGGGTTTTGGGAGGACTATACATAAAGAACTTTTTCTGAAAGGATATAAAAAGCATTTTGAAAACTATTGCTTGATGTTGTGGTATTCAAAAAGTCTTAAAGTAAAGTTGTGTCTCAAATGCGCAAATAAAAAATATTAAAAATTGGGGCTCAGGGCACCTTTGGGGGCTTGGGGAGGGAGGGGGGGGTCTTTGGGGGCTCGGGGCCTTTGGAGGCCGGGGGGTTCCTTCGGGGTTGGGGTAGGGGGTCAGGGACCTTTTGGGTTGGGGTAGAGGACCTTACAAAATTGTTCAAATGGAACTTGTGTATTATAACGACCACAGAGTTTCACCTTCAAAACATCTTCTAAAATCATCTTCTAAAATGCCTCAAACGGTTTCCCTTAAATCATCTTCTAAAATGCCTCAAACGGTTTCGCTCAAATAATCCCTAAACGTAATTTCTGTGTGTTCCTTTTTTTTGGCATTCCTGCGCTGTCACATTTAAAATTCCTAGGAAACCCTTTCCCGCGTTAATCTCTTCATCTCTAAGATCAAAACATTCTCTCCACCGATAATATGCATGTGCAAACTTTGCCCAAAGACAATTCTCCTGGACGAACATCAACAAATCAATCAACCTTGACATCATCCATCAGACATTAATAAACTTCGCCCTGAGAAAATTCTCCTGGACAAACACCAACAAATCAATCGACCTTGACATCATCCATCAGACATTAATAAAGTTTACCCTGAGACATTTATCCTGGACGAACACCAACAAATCAATTTCTCGGAAACGTGTTCTCCCTGGGGATTCTATGCCCATATATGGTGTACTGTCAGGAGTTATAGGGTCCCCCCTACAAATATCAAACTTCAGGGACAAAGGAAGGTCCCTCTCCAATACATGGAATAATTTCTCTTTATTCTACTGTCAGTCTTTATTTTCATTTGAAAAAAGAAACAACTTTTTTTTATTTAATACAGAAAAAGAGCTAACATTGTCGACCGTTTTGCTTATAGCAATACAAAGTGCTTATAATTTTGTGTTATCTGTTATCTGGGAATGCAAACATTAGCAAATAATTTATTATCATCTATGATAATTCAGTCTGGAACACACTTATAATTTTCAAAAATTTGAATCAGGACCACAACGTGGGAGCAAGTTTTGGCTCAAGCATAAGTACCTTGTAGTTTAAAAATCAGATGCACTAGTCACCTTTTTTAATTAGATCTTCAATTTCCTTCTTAGAAAGTTGCTTTCCTAGCCCCCCACAGCCAGATATGCCAGCAGATGCTACATCCTTATCATCACTTCATTTTACACTTTGAGAAGTGTTCATACTTTGATGAACAGCTTTATCAAGTCCAAGCTTTTTAGAGGCTTTGTCAAACATTTCTCTTTCATATGTGTTTCTATTAATCAATCGGTAAACTTTCACTGTTTCTGATTGTCCAATTCGATGCCACATTACCTGTGCTTGTAAATCATTCTGAGGGTTCCAATCAGAATCATAAATAATCACTGTACCGGCAGCAGTTAAATTAATACCTAAGCCGCCGGCCATTGTACATAAGAGGAATACGAATCGATCTGAGTCCGGTTTTGAATAGCGATCAATCGCCGCTTGCCGGAGGTTACCCGTAATACGACCGTCAATCCTTTCGTAAGGATATTTCTGATAAATAAGATAATCTTCAAGTATATCTAAACATTTGACCATTTGTGAAAATATTGAAACTCGAGGCCCTGCTGCTTTGAGCTTTTGCAGAAATTTATTAACAAGTACAAGTTTGCCAGAGGACTGAACAAGTGATCTAAAATAGAGTTCATCATGATCGAAGTCATGACCATCCACTGATTGCTTCATATCATACTAAATTTGATCTTCAGCACCGTTTAAGACAAAAGGATGAATACAACATCTTCTTACTTACATTATAGTATTCATTAAATTCGGAATGTTTTGATAGTTAGTTCCTTTCTGCAAGAATGCAAAGTTACGTTCTAAAATTCCTCTATAATATTTCTTTTGAATATTAGTCAGTTCAACTTGGACGATGGTCTCAGTTTTGGGAGCCAAAGTTTTCTCAACGTCCTCTTTCAGTCGTCTTAACATCATTGGCTTCAAAAAAGCTTGTAGTTTCTGCACATGCTCTTCTGTCACCAGATCCCCAAACTCCCACAAAAAACTTTCACTATTATTAAACTGCTGAGGCTCAAGGAAATTCAAAAGTGAAAATAACTCACTAATATTATTTTGCAACGGAGTACCAGAGAGAAGAACAAAATGCTCGGTATTCAATAGTCTCAAACCTTCCAGTAATTTACAATTTTTGTTTTTCAGCCTATGAGCTTCATCAATAATACACGATCTCCATGGAAAACTTCTCAGTTCAACACAATCAGTAATAATAACTTCAAAAGTAGTAATTAAAACGTTAAACTTAAAAGCGTCCTTCACTCTTTTCCCGTTTTCATCCTTAAAATACAGCTCATATTCAGTAATCATATTTCTATTATTGGATGATCCATGATAAACAATGACGTTCATATTTGTCCAAGTTTCAATTTCTCTTTGCCGATTCGGAATTATTGATAATGGCGCAACGACAAGGAAAGGACCACGTATACCATACTTGAACACGGCATCAATAAATGTCAGTGACTGGATAGTTTTACCAAGACCCATCTCGTCAGCCAGAATACATATTCCGCCTTAAATCAAAAGATCAATTAAAAATCGCAAGTCTTGAAGGGTTATAGAACATAACTCTTTTTCTTGTCCAAGGATTAATGTTCCAGTAGAGTAATTGAAGTTCTAATGATAATAAATAACGAAAAAAATAAAGCGTTCTGCGTTCCTTAGGCTTATAACAACAAATTTTTTTGTAATCTTTGGGCGTTCCATAGGAAACTACAATTATTGAACTGCGTTCAATAGCTCTTATCAGAACCAATTAAAATAACTATTTGGTTGTTGTGCGTCAAAGCTCAATAAGCTGCAATTCGTTTTTTCTTGATAGAAAATTCTTGTTGTATTTATGTATAGAGAAAAATTGAAAATTAAATTAAAAATCTTCATCGAACATTCTGCCAGAACCTTCCTTAAAAGGTGTTATGGAAATGCAAAATTTTTAACTTTTTATTTTACTTTTTAACTATAATTTTTGGTGCAATGGGAATACCATAGGTGTATAGAGGGAAAGTTATACCAACAGACTTTGGCCTTTTCTTCCAATTATCAAATTATTCACGTAAAATTAACCTTACTGTTCAAATGGCGTTCAATAGAGCATATTACACTCACTCAATAAGTAATTTCAATTAATAAAAATCAGATCTAATTTTTAAAAATCAGATCATATTGTTGATTCAAGGGCACCAACAATAGAAATAACACCAAAACTAATCGATATAATCGAAAATATATCAAGAAACATTAAAATAGACAAGCTAAATGAATGGAGAGACAAAAATGGAACATGGTGAGCAAATAGAAAACAAATACTTAATTTGAAAGAAAACTATATGAAAAGCTTAATAAAAAAGAAAGCAGTATTATGTTTACACTGAGATCTACCCATGCTGGTACCAATGCATATAAAGCCAAGTTCTTAGGTGAAAGTGAAAATTGTGTTAAATGTGGCCAAGTTGAAACTACATAGCACGTATTAATTGGATGCCAAAGATAGAGAACAGAAAAAAAAGAAATAACAGAATTTTAAAGAAAATTAGACGACCACTCAGTTCAACTGTGTTACTATGTGACATAGAAGACGGCAAGCTGGCAGTTGAGACGGTTAAGCTACCGACAAAATTCTTGAAGAAGATTGGAAGAACAGTGACCATCTAAATAAGTCAATCAACAGAAGATTCCGTCCTAAGGCCACCAGACAAGAGAGGACGGTTAATCAACCATCGTCCCCATCATCAAATAAGATCTGTTGAACACGGGGCATGCTTTATATTAGGGGAAACGTTAGATCTTAAAGGACACATACAAAGGATGTTCAAGGAGTGGCTTGTGTTATGAGAAAAAGAATAGGATGCAGTTGTGTTGCACAAATTTAAGAGGTATATTTTTAAACTACAGCTTTAGTCTGTTTTTAAATGGAAGCCCCAGTCAGATCTATTTTCCCTTTACAGCTCTTCTTTTAATGCATGAGAAGAAATATTAGTTTTTGATAAATCGTTATTAATCTGAGATTTGGACTATACATTTTACGCTACTTGTAAGATATTACATGTTCCATCAACAACTAAGAAATACTACTAAGTAAACTCATTTGCACATCTACTTTTATTTATTTTTTTTAATATCAATTTTTGACAACAAAATGAAAGCAAATTAAACTTGGTACATTACTATATCATGGGAAGAGGGGCTGTTTAGGTATTTTCCCTAATAGTGTGCCATTCAAAATATATATATATATATATATATATATATATATATATATATATATATATATATATATATATATATATATATATATATATATATATATATATATATATATATATATATATATATATATATATATATATATATATATATATATATATATATATATTTATATATTTCACTCAATATGATTAGTCACATTTTAGCAACTCAAGAAAGCCAGTTATAGAAAACTTGAACATTTGAATTCATTCACTAGAACGGAAATCAATTTATTTCATCATTTTAGGACAATTTTTCGTTAAAAGACAAAAACAAGCAAGGAAACTCAAAATACTACTAAATCATAGCTAAGGTAATTTTTTTTCAAATGTTATGTCACTCAAACGATAATATTTACCGTTGGAACATTTATAATAATTCATTTTTATGAAAATCTGGCTTAGGCTCAAAATTCGGTAAAATTTGAAATTTTTCAGACATTAGCAAAATTTTGACAATTTGGAAATTAGGCTGAAAATTTGGTTTCCTGAAACGAGATTAACCAACATTTCTGACACGGGGCACGTTTCTCAAACAAACCTTAAGTAGGACCTAAGCTACTATTCTTTTCTCCATTTATTCATGTATTTAGTCACTAAAAGTTCTATAGTTAACTGGGAAACCAAAAAGAAGACTAGTTAAGGGAGCTTAAGTCACGAAACCTGAATATTCACCCTTTATTACATAAGCCTGTATGGCGGTAATCAACTAATTGATTCATATAACGGTAATACAACTGGCAGTTCAAAGCAAATTTAAGTTTTTAGTAAAACTATTATCCAATTTTTTGAAGCACAAATTTTTAGCAGGGAAACAAGCAAAAAATAAGAGTTGCCTGAAATAATTTATATTATACCAGAGTATGGGAGACAATCCAACTACTTCTCTGGTTATGTGACAATCAAACAGTGGTTTTTTTAGACGAAGCTTGCAGCAAGGTATTAACGTTTGAACGCATGTTTTTAAAGAATTTGTGAAAGTAATATATAATATCTTTGGAAGAAATAAGACAAGATACAAGAAAAAGGGAAGCTAGAAATAAGACTTACCCATTATACCAAGAAAAGACGAGCCAGTTGAGACCTTCTAGTTGGCACTCCCGTAATGTATTACCACCCAAATAAACTAGAGACTCTTCAAGCTTTTCCCACTCGTTTGGTTTGAGTCGTGGTTTCTTCTGCAAAATTATGGGATAGTTGATGTGGACGTAGAATTAGAAAATTAAGGTTACAAAATTTGAAACTTGTCAGTTCGATCTGTTCTACTCATAGAACAAACCCTGAGAAGGCAGTGCTCGGTATTAGCATGGCTACAGTCATAATTCTATTCCAAAGGTAAAATTAAGATCAACATATTAATGCACAAAATATTAGACATATTGTAGTGTGTTGAACAGAGCTAAGGAGTTCGTCAAACAGTTCGTGGTAACGAACTGTAAGTAACGAGCGACCCGGCTCAATGGTAACCGAAAATCAAAAAACAGAAATTTGATACCACTAGATACATCAAAAGAATCAAATTTTAATGCTGATTTCAGATATATAAGTTTCATCAAGTTTAGTTATACCCATCAGAAGTTACGCGCCAGAGAAAATTGGGCTCATTTTAGAAAAAAGGGGGAAAGATCCCCTAAAAGTTATAGAACCTTAATGAAAATCACACCATCATATTCAATCTATCAGAGAACCCTACTGTATAGGTTTCAAGCACCTATCTACAAAAATGTGGAATTTTGCATTTTTTGCCAGAAGAAAGATCACGGATGCGTGTTTATTTGGGTTTTTTTTCCCAGGGGTGATCGCATCGACCCAGTGGTCCTAGAATATCGTGGGAGGGCTCGTTGGAACGGAAATTAAAAGTTCTAGTGCCCTTTTTAAGTGACCAAAAAAATGGAGGGCAATTAGGCCCCTCCTAAGCATATTTTTTCCCAAAGTCACCTGATCAAAATTTTGAGATAGCCATTTTGTTCAACATGGTCGAAAATATGATAACTATGTCTTTTAGGATAACTTAATCCCCCGAAATCCCCGGGGGAAGGGCTGAAAGTTATGAACTTTAACCAATATTAACATATAGTGTTGGTTATTGGGAAGTATACAGACGATTTCAGGGGGGATTTTTTTCCGGTAGTGGGGGGAGGGGGTGGGTCGGGGCTTATGTGGGAGGAAATTTCCATGAAAAAAGTTTTCTTGGGGGAAGGGACATTGTTATAAAGGGGGCGCCGGATTTCCCAGCATTATTTAAAAAAAATAAGAAATTATATTAAAAAAAACAAGTTTTCAACTGAAAGTAAGGAGTAACATTAA
Source organism: Artemia sp. Qi Xiang Cuo (assembly GCF_049724085.1). Classification (NCBI taxonomy): domain Eukaryota; kingdom Metazoa; phylum Arthropoda; class Branchiopoda; order Anostraca; family Artemiidae; genus Artemia; species Artemia sp. Qi Xiang Cuo. The sequence goes on along the minus strand of NC_142804.1, from coordinate 50,831,370 downwards.
AACTTAAAACGAACTGAAAATATTACGTATATGATTGGGTTCCCCCGCTGGTTAATACCTCGCTCTTTAATCCCAAAATTTTTATTACTTTCATAAGAGCTATTTATTCTAATTAACGGCCTTTGTGATTAAGGCGTCATTTTTAAAGAATTGGAACAAAATTCGAACTTTAGCTTAAAGAGTAAGGTATTGACTAGGGGGCGAACCCCCTAATATACGTATAAAAATATATGAATATTGAAGTTCGTTACCTAAGTTAATTCGTAAGTTACGTATTATTATTACTAATAAAAATGTTCGTAAATAAAATTAAACAACTTTTGAGAAAGCCATTTAACCAAATAAAAGTAATATAAATATGAAAATTTTGTTGTAATTATTCATGTACGGTTAGCCAAAATCAAAACTTGCATTAATTCAAAAACGTTCAAAAATTAAATAAAAATAACAAGTTTTTTTTAAGTGAAAGTAAGGAACGGCGTTAAAACTTAAAACGAACAGAAATTATTCCGTATATGAAAGGGGCTGTCCCCTCCTCAACGCCTCACTCTTTACGCTAAAGTTTGACTTTCTCACAACTCTATTTTTTTTAAACAATAAAAAACATGAGCGTAAAGGGCAAGGCGTTGAGGAGGGGACAGCCTCTTTCATATACGAAATAAGTTCTGTTCGTTTGAAGTTTTAACGTCGTTCCTTACTTTCAGTTTAAAAAAAAAACTTGTTTTTTTTATTTTCAAATAAATATTTCCTCCAAAACCTGATGATCTACTACTAAGAACCGTCTGGTGAGTGTTAAATTAGCCTTTATATATCTAGTGAGTCAAATTTCCAACTTTATATGAAGCCGTAGATATAAACTATAATTAAGATAAAAATGATCACTATATCCACTTCCATTACCCAAATATACTCAAATAAAGCCAGAGAAAATATTTATTGAAGCAGACTTTAAGGTCATTTGACAGTTCCGTTGGGTGAGTAGAGATCTAAGTTATACTTCTATGGGACATATAGGTAAACATTTCTACGGGACGTATACACCTTTTCAAAGAGAGAGAGAATCCTCTCACTTAGCCTTAAACTTCTATGGAAGCTATAGGAAAAACATTTCTATTATAATATGGTCAAACATGTTTTGAGAGCATGGTCGTAATTATATAACTTGAGCAGGCATGTAAGCCATATATAAATTATGAAGTAAAAATATGGTCTACATGAATTATGTCAAACTGGTATGGTATAAAGTAGTCAAACATGTTTTTGGGAGTATGCACGAAATTATGTAACTCAACCAGACTGGTTTTTCGAGTTTCGAGTCAACATCCGTTTTTTATTCGTTCTTGAAATTCTGTATAAAATGTTCATGCATTACAATTTAATTTTCATTATGTTTTGATATATTCTAGATAATATATCAAATATTATTAACTTTGAAACAATGGATATTTTATTTGTCAATGTGAGTATAGTTTACTGAATTTCTTAATTTATTTCCAAATAAAAATCATTTTACCAGTAAATTCAAATTTCAGTAAATATTCAAAACAGGACAGTCAGTGTCACCATAAAATGGCTCTCTCAAAATTGAGTTATGACATAACTTACGAATTAACTTACATAACGAACTTCTATATTTATATGTTTTTATCACCTGTATTAAGGAGTTTACCCCTAGTCAATACCACGCTCTTTACGCTAAAAGCTGTTAGCACTTTCAAAAAAAGCTTCCTATTCTAATTAAAAAGTTCCTGTTTTTTCGAGTCAACAGTTTTATTACGATAGTCGAAACCTTACGATAGTCGAGTGGCTGAGAGCGTGTGCACTGATCGAAGGTGGGCAGGTTCAAACCCTCCTATCGTAAGGAATTCTTGTAAATGAATATGAAGGTCCAGTTTTTTAACTGTTTGAATTAAGCATGGGTACTGTTTCTGTTCTGTTTTCAAAGTACCTATTTCTGTTCTGTTCATGCAGAAAACAGAACAGAAATAGATGACCTGTTTTTTTGTTTTCCTGTTCTATTTCTGTTTTTATAACAGTTATTTTTCCTATTTCTGTTTTTATCTGAGTCGTTTTTATTATGTTCCCGATTTTATTTTCGTGTACGAGAATGCGATATTCGGGAATTTCTACTACTACTACTATTACTAACAACTCACCGCAGCACCAAGCCGAGAATGATTTACTCGGAAATTTCAGACTTACAAAATAGTGTTTCAAATCGTAAAGAAGCGCGGTTATAAGTTTCTATTGTAAATAAGCATGGTCTTATTCTTTTATTAATTTTCATAAATACATCAGCACAAATTTATATAAATTCTGGAGGGGGGATCGCATAATCTTATATTTACGCCTTTGAAACAGTGGTAGATCCAGAGTTTCTGGAGGAAGAGAGGCTCGGTTTTTCCCTTGGGAATGAACCACAAAAACAGGACTTCATAATCAAAAGAATGCCCATTCGTATTGTTAAAGCAAAACTTTGAAGTATTAACAATGTCAAACTTGTATACCATTTACTTGTATACCATCGGATTGGTTTATCCAAACCAATCCGATAAAAATTATGAGACAGACATTTTGTTAAAAATAGTTCAACCATAAGATAATAAAAGTTCCGGGGTCAACAACGCCCCCCCCAGGACCCAGGGGAAGGCGTTGTAAGTTAAGCCCTGGAGGTCTAGATGGTTCTTATAGAAGAGATGGTGGTGTAAACTTCAGAGAGGGCTCATTTGATTGGAAATTAAAATTTCTAGTGACCTTATTATGAGTCAAAAGGGATTGGAAGTCATCTACCCCCCCCCCCTTCCCCCAATCATCAGATAACAAAAACTTTGGGGTCAACATACCCCCCCAGAGCCCGGAGGAAGGGTTTTAACATATGCCCTGGGGGCATACAACGAATTATATTACAAATATTTTATTTTGTACTTATTCCAACATTGAAAACATTTAATTTAAAAAACTTTCCGAAAAAGTAAATTTAGTAAATTTGCTGCGTACTACGCATTTACTACATTTAGTCAAATTTAATTCAACCCAAATTTTCATGTTTATTTTTAATGTTGTAATAAATATAAAAGGAAATATTTGTAATGTAATTTGTTTTATGCCATTAATAGTAAAATTACCATTAAATTTACTACATATTACGCATGTATTGGTAAATGTAGTAAATTTAGTCCTTAACAGTAATTTCTTGTTATTGCTAGTTTGAATTTTAACAGGCAATTGTATCTGCTGCAACTTAAGTTTATTATGGTGTGGTTTTTTTTTAATTAAATGTTGAAAGTTTCAACATAAAACATGGTAGTATGCATATAGTGCCTTCTGTTTAGTTCAAAATTCGCCTCAACATACCCTGAAAGTTATAACTTAATGTTTTAAGCCGTTCCTGAGATATTGCTGGTAGGCCTACACCCTTTTGACAATCTACATGCCCATAGTGTTTTTATTTAGTTCAACATCCCCCTAAAGATTCACTGAAAGGTTCACTGTAGTTGTAGTAGTAGCAGTAGCATTAGCAGCAGTATGCACATAGCAGCATTCGTTTTTTTTTGCAACATCAAGCTCAGCATGCGTTGAAAGTTTCATCTTAATGCACATAGTGTCTTTTGATTTAGTAGTAGTAGTAGTGTGCACTTATTGCCTTTTCGTCCATTGATCATACCCCTCATAATATTTATAAAATTTCAACTTAGGAGGCTACCCTAAGCCAGGCCTTCCTAAACTATGGGTCGCGACCCCAAATGGGGTTGCGTAGCAAAATCATGGGGTCGCAAGAGATTTTAAAGTCAAATATTTAAATATTAAAGTCAAATATTTACAACATACTACAGGAAAAGACATATATTGTTAACTTGATAAATTTGTAAAGACTGAAGGTCTAAAATGGAAAAATTGCTGTGGAAGATGCACAGATGGTGCAAGAGCGATGAAGAGCAAAAACATTGGTTTAAATCATTTTTTAAGCTACTCATTATGACCATATAACTTTTACTCGCTGTCTTATTCACCAAGAGGCCCTTGCAGCAAAATAAAATTAGCACCATAATTGAAAAATGTGCTTCGGAATGATTAAGATTATAAATTAAGATTATAAATTTTATTTAGAGACACGCCCTTAACAGTGACTTATTTTCAAATTTTTGTAAGGATATATATACCGTCTATAATTCTTTTTTATAATAAATAAAATCTAAATAGTGAAATTTTTTTTCAATCTTGATTCACATATTTAATTGAAGCTTTGTTCGTTTTAAGATTCATTCATGTACGCTTCTTCTCGATCCCAATCTATTTAAAGCCTCACCCTTTACCCCCTCCCATAAAGTTTCCTTTCTCTTAAATATTTCCTTATGAATCTTCCTATTCCATCTGGGGACAACCTGTTTTTTCGTTTTTTTCATCTGTTATTTCTCAACAATTTGTTTTGCAGAATTGCTCAAAATACATTTTGGATGTCTGGTAATACATTATATATGCATAAAATAGGGTATATCCAGCTACTTAAAAATAACACTTTCAGTGCCGTAGACGGTACTTCTGTATTATCCAGTACGCACTCGAGAAGTTTGCTAAATTTAAGATCTAAGAAAGCCAGTTTCATAGTCACAAAGACAAATGACGGGTGACAGAATGCATTGGTAATTCGACATTCTTCGCCTGAAGAATGCACCCTAGCCATCTCAACCTTTCTCTCATTATGGTCCTAGAAAGTGGAATTGGATCCTATTTTTTGTAAAACCTTCTATTTGGATATCTAAATAAATAGGATTGACAAAGTCAAATTCTGCTTCATAATAAATAAAATTTATATTTTACACAGTTTTCGGGGGGAGGGGGGCTTCAGACTCATTTATTATTGCAGAGTAAGACACAAAAAGCCAAAGGAAATATTTGTCTTGCCTCTTCGAAATATCAAGTCCATTTTAAATCTGCATGGTTCCTATTTAGAGTTTGATTCCATGTTATTTAAATGAAATTAAAAAAAAGAGAAACCTTGAAGGTATTTTAGACCGGGAAATTTTCTGAATTCACCTTCCCTCCCCTAGTACAAAATTCACTCACTTTCTTCTCTGTTAATAATATATGATTAATTTTCTATGTTTTATTGACCTCGGTGGTTCTTAATAAATTTACATTGGTCTGTAAAAAAAGTCTTCAAACAGAACGAACAGGGCTCTTCAGAAAGAAAAATCATTGACGTGGTATAAATTTGACTTCAAATAACGAGAACTAGTATTTTCATACTACTTCAAAAAAGCTCATTGATATGCTTTAAGTTTTAGCTCAAATGACTATAATTCTATTTCTAATATTAAACTCAATGAAATAAAATAACTACTTTTCTTAAAAAAATACTTGACCATTTCTTTTCAATCCTTCCCTCCCCTCGTCTTAAAAAAATATCATTTCTTTTCATTAGTGTAAAATACGCCATATTGTATTGGTCTCAAGTGAAAGTAAATCTTTGAACGCCCATAGCCTTCGAAACGTTTTGCGTTCGTTTTGATGCTCTGAGCCACTAAATTTCTCAATGTACAACGTTTAGTATTATTATAGTGTTAGCATGTTATAATGGAATTTTATTGAAGAAATGTTGCTTAAAAGTGAAGACATGAAATGGGATTTGATGTTCATTCTAATATATACTTGAAACAATTTATTACTGGTAAGAAGTACATATATATATATATATATATATATATATATATATATATATATATATATATATATATATATATATATATATATATATATATATATATATATATATATATATATATATATATATATATATATATATATATATATATATATATGTACTTCTTACCATGTTATATATATATATATATATATATATATATATATATATATATATATATATATATATATATATATATATATATATATATATATATATATATATATATATATATATATATATATATATATATATATATATATATATATATATATATATATATATATATATATATATATATATATATATATATATATATATATATATATATATATATATATATATATATATATATATATATATATATATATATATATATATATATATATTATAATGGAATTTTATTGAAGAAATGTTGCTTAAAAGTGAAGACATGAAATGGGATTTGATGTTCATTCTAATATATACTTGAAACAATTTATTACGAAAATAGTAAGAAGTACATATATATATATATATATATATATATATATATATATATATATATATATATATATATATATATATATATATATATATATATATATATATATATATATATATATATATATATATATATATATATATATATATATATATATATATATATATATATATATATATATATATATATATATATATATATATATATATATATATATATATATATATATATATATATATATATATATATATATATATATATATATATATTGTCAAACTAATGATAATATTATCATTGATTTCTTACCTTATATGTACGTTTCAGAAGGTCATGCGTTTTCCCCCCAAAGTCCCGATTTCATATCAAGAAAAAATCAAACAATCACAATACCTATTGCCCAAGTGAATTGGATTTTCCCAAAACCAGCAAACAATTTATGTAATTGGGTTTTCCCCATGTTACCTAGTATTTCAGTGGTTACCCCATATTGAAGGTATATTTTTCCCCAAGGTCTTCCCCTGGTGAGAAACTAATTAGGTTTTCCCAAAATTGTTCCCAAAAACATGTTATGTAACTAGGGTTTTTCCCAAGGTCTCTGTTGACAAAAACATTTCTGGGTTTTCCCCCGTGACCTTGACTTCAAGGCTCAGGGACTTTGGACTCCCTAGCAAACGTGTATAGTGCCATGTATTATGGAAAAGCACATACTACTAAGGCACATATATTTATATATATATATATATATATATATATATATATATATATATATATATATATATATATATATATATATATATATATATATATATATATATATATATATATATATATATATATATATATATATATATATATATATATATATATATATATATATATATATATATATATATATAAATATCTAATGGATTACGAACATTTACCGACAGTTCATTTTTTTTTAAACAGTTCATTTTGTTTGGAAATTCTAGTTTTAAGTTTAAATCTCTCGAAAGCCAAGCAAATTCCTGTTGAGCTTTAAGTGGCATGTGATCAATCTCAGTTAAACCAATACAAATTGGATTTTGAATCCAAGCTACCTTTTTTGAAATAATATTTAATATAAAATATGTACGGAACTAGGTTTCTAGCGCTTTTAAGTAATCTACAATAAATTTTGCAATAAAAGTTTTACAATGATTTCTCATTGTAATTGTAATAATAATCTAATAATAAAGCTGTATAGACGGAATCTATATCCTTACAAAGATTTGAAAATAAGTCACTGTTAAGGGCGTGTCTCTTAATCAAATTTATAATCTTTACGGCATTCCGAAGCCCATCTTTCAATTATGGTGCTAATTTTTTTTGCTGCAAGGGCCTCTCGGTGAATAAGGCAGTGAGTAAAAGTTATATGGTCATAATGAGTAGCTTAAAAAAATGATTTACAACCAATGTTTTTGCCCTTCATCGCTCTTGCACCATCTGTGCATCTTCCACAGCAATTTTCCATTTTAGACCTTCACTCTTTAAAAATTTATCAAGTTAACAATATATGTCTTTTCCTGTCGTATGTTATAAATATTTGACTTTAATATTTAAATATTTGACTTCAAAATCTCTTGCGACCCCATGATTTTGCTACGCGACCACATTTGGGGTCGCGACCCATAGTTTAGGAAGGCCTGGCCTAGGGTAGCCTACTAAGTTGGAATTTTAAAGAATTATGAGGGGGATGCAAATTTACTAAATTTACTTTTTCGTAAAGTTTTTTAAATTAAATGTTTTCAATGTTGGAATAAGTACAAAAGAAAATACTTGTAATATAATTCGTTGTATGCCCCCAGGGCGTAAGTTACAACCCTTCCTCCGGGCTCTGGGGGGGGGGGGTATGTTGACCCCAAAGTTTTTGTTATCTGATGAATGGGGGAAGGGGGGGGGGTGGATGCCTTCCAATCCCTTTTGACTCATAAAAAGGTAACTAGAAATTTCAATTTCCAATCAAATGAGCCCTCTCTGAAGTTTACACCACCATCTCTTCTATAAGAACCATATAGGCCCCCAGGGCTTAACTTACAACGCCTTCCCCTGGGTCCTGGGGGGGGGGGGTGTCGACCCCGGAGTTTTTATTATCTTATGGTTGAACTATTTTTAACAAAATGTCTATCTCATAATTTTTATCGGATTTGTTTGGATAAACCGATCCGATGGTATACAAGTAAATGGTATACAAGTTTGACATTGTTAATACTTCAAACTTTTACTTTAAAAATACGTGTGGGCGTATTTTTACCACTGTTTCAAAGGCGTAAATATAAGATTATGCGATCCCCCCCCCTCCAGAATTCACATAAATTTGTGCTGATGTATTTAAGAAAATTAATAAAAGAAGAAGACCAAGATTATTTACAATATAAACTTATAACCGCACTTCTTTACGATTTGAAACAATATTTTGTAAGTCTGAAATTTCCGAGTAACTCATTCTCGGCTTGGTGCTGCGGTGAATTGTTAGTAGTAGTAGCAGTAGTAGAAATTCCCGAATATTTCATTCTCGTACACTAAAATAAAATCGGGAACAGAAGAAAAACGAGTCAGATAAAAACAGAAATAGGACAAAATAACTGTTATAAAAACAGAAATAGAACAGGAAAACAAAAAAAGGTCATCTATTTCTGTTCTGTTTTCTGCATGAACAGAACAGAAATAGGTACTTTGATAACAGAACAGAAACAGTGCCCATACTTAATTCGAAAAGTTAAAAAATTGGACTTGAGAAATATACATCAGAATTTCCTTACGATAGGAGGGTTTGAACCTGACCACTTTCGATCAGTGCACACGCTCTCAGCCACTCGACTATCGTAAGGAATCAGAATGTCAAATTTTTCTATTACTTTACTCACCTTCTTTCCATAGAAGAGTTATAATACAGTTACCAGTTATAATAAAGTTACTAGTAACCAAAATTACCAACGAATTTAGAAGTAAAGGGAGTTTTTTGGTTTCATAAAAGATAATGATATTCTTTTTTCCCTTTTCTTTGTATTTAAGTGAATAAAAAAAAAAAAAATCGATCGCGAATTTCTTTTGCAACATGACTGTATATTTGCTCTTTTTTCATTTGTTTTTATATTCATAAATTATTATCATAATTTCTGGTATTATAAGATTTACCCAATTACTAATAACCTAAATTAATAGTAAATTTAGAAATGCGAAGGGTTTTGCAGTCTGATAAAAGCTAGTGCTATTCTTTGTCTCCTTTTTCTTGATGTGAAAATTAATCAAATGATATTTTTTCTTTGCGAAGTTCGTCTGTACCATGACTGTGTTAATACTTTTTTCCTCTTCCTTCTTTCCCAAATCCACTAATATTATTTTTTGGTAAAATTTATCGAGTTAGTTATATAGACAAGTGGTTACGACCGCACGCTCTAACCATGGTAAACCAGATTCAAATTCTCGTTATGTCATTACTCTGAACCCTGTGGTAGCACAGTGGATTTGTGCACCACTTGGCGATACAGGGCCTGGGGCTGCATTCCCGCTGCAACAGTTGGGCGACAGGTCTGATATTTTCTCTGTAAAAAGACACAAGTGTTGGTTCAACATCATGTGCGCCGTCAATGGTCCTGAAGGATATCTTTCCCTTTTTATTATTTTCGAATTATCATTTGTAATTTCCTTATAGTATAGAAACACGTCAAATATATACCTGGATGTTTTTCTAGCAACTTCATAGAACTCATCATAGTACCCTTTGTGGGATTAGCTATGTCTATAATATATCGAATTTGTTGAATTTCATAATAAAAATTTTGCACGCCACCTTTTTAGTTAGGCGTCAAGGGTGTAATATTAACTAAGAAAGAACTCAGATAAGGGGGTGGGGGTCGTGTCCTAAAGCATAAACTTTGAAATATTGAAAACGATAAGTGATACGCACAAATGTGCATTTTGATCATATACTAGCTGTAAGAAAATTCTCCCTAACTGTGAGATGTCTGACGCTCTCAAAAAGGAAGCCTATTTACGTCAATGTTTAGGAAGCTCATTCACTGGGATTAATAGGCTGGACAATTACCTTTATATACCTTTTGAAATATATACCTTTTGAAATATCTGCGATAATTATAGAAATAAAAATTTATCGGAAATTTTTAGTTTGCAATTTGCGTGGGGTTATCCTGTTTTCAGGCACGTAGGGCTATCCTCTTTCCTCACCTTCCGTTTGGAGGTACATTTGACCTCAAGTTTTACTTAAGGAGTTTTTGACCCAATATAGGGGAAATTCCATCTCCTTATTTGAAGGTAGAAACCTTTTCACAAATTCAAACTCACTGAAGAAGAGGTAAAAAATGATGAAATTATTATTAAAATTAAAATTCTGAAAATAAAAATTTAAAAAAAAAAAAAACAAGAACTGTCAAAAGAGGAAGTTGATGTACGACAATCCTTCTACAAACAAAATAAACTTTACAATTCTACTTACAAAATAAACTTAACAAAATTTTTTTACTTTTATAACTTTAATAAATCAAATAATTTTAAAATTTTGATTACTAAATATCAGTACATGTATATTAAACTGACAATGCGGATTCATTTGTATTTTTTTAGTAAAGTGCATATTTTGTTCTGGCCTTAGGAAGGTATAGGGGTTTTGTGCCCAACTTATGTTAATTTTTGCTCGTTTTGAGTTTGACTCGGTTATTTACTGTAATTTCTGTTCGTTTAGTGTTTCATTTAGTTATCGATGCTGACTGTGGTTGTTTCACGCTTGGTAGATTATTTGATTTTTTTTTGCTCATTTTTTGTTTAATGGAGCTCTTTACTTTTCTTTGAAAAACTTATTTTGTGGAAAAAGTTCTTTTTAATTAATTTCTGGTCGTTTTATATTTACATAGTCTTTTAAAGGGAAAAAGAAAATAACAATTTAAACTTTTTAGTTTTTTTATACTTTTTAGTTTGGCCTGCTATTGGTGTGCTGGAGAAAAATTTTCAGCCATTTTAAATAACCTACACCATTTTAAAAATCTGGACTTAAATAGTACTATTTAACTTAGTTTCATACCTACTCTAGTTGACCTGAAATGGAAAACTTGATACCATTTGCAAAAAAAATCTGTTTACTTTCTTTGGTAGCTTGGATACACTTATGCTATTTTCATTTGATTAAATTTTAAGAGCAGAAGTAGCCTCGAAAGTTTGAACATAATACCCTCCGTCGTTATTGGTATATTTATGATATGCCTTATTGGCACTTAGATGTATCACTGTGATTTTTTTTTTAATCTTAATGAAACATTTATTTTTTAAACATTGTGGTAAATTGGGTGGGTGGTAGTGGAAGGGGGATTAGTTGCCCTCCAATCACTTTCGACCATTAAAAAGGTTATCATCCCTTTCTATTTTCAACTGAATGAGTCCCTTTTGAAGTTCCCACGACAACTCCTTCTATACAAAGTGCCCTGGTCTAAACAGCAACAACAACAAAAAATATTACTAATCACTTTCGCCTATTACAAAGGGCACTAGCCTTTGAATTTCTAATCGAATTAGCCTTTTTTGAAGTTTTTACGACAACACCTTCTATAAAAACCTTATATGCACCCAGGGCATAATTTAAAACCCTTGCCCTGAGAGTTGTGGGGAAGTGCCCTTGTCAAAAATATATTTTCTATCTGGAAATCACTTTATATATAATTAGGCAGTTAGTTTACCACAGATGACTTCTGGCTCTTCATTCTCGGTGCGAAATAAAAGCTCCTCACACTTATTCATGCATTAGCGGGTTAGTGTGTATGCGTCACAGTTTATATAATTATCTAGTAAGCTTACTGTTTCTATCTGCAAAAACGTTCTCCGGAGCACTCGCACCCCGGTCCGGGTTTTTATAATGGGTGAGATAGGGAATGATCATACTGGATAATTATATAAACTGTGGTATGCGTCAATCATTGAGAAATGGTTTGAAAATGTATTATTCGTAGTTGCGAAAGCAGAAAAAAAAACTATATATAACCCTCAGCCTCACAACCCTCAACCCTCAGGGCAAGGTTTTTAAGCTAAGGCCTGGGGGGATTTAAGGTTCGTATAGAGAGTGTTGCCGCAGAAACTTCAAAACAGGCTGATTCGATTGGAAATTCAAAGGGCTAGTACCCTTTTCAATAGTAAAAAGTGATTGGAGGGTAACAAAACCCCCCCCCCCCCCACGCCCATCATTCCCTCGAACACATCCAATTAAAATTTTGAGATAGCTATTTTGTTCAGCGTAGTTGATTTCCAGAAAGAAAATGTGTTTTTGAGAGGGACACTCCCCCGCATCCCTCATGGCAAGGGTTTTAGGTTATGCCCTGGGGATATATAAGGTTTTTAAAGAAACCGTTGTCGTAGAAACTTCAATAAAAGCTCATTCGACTGGAAATTCAAAGGGCTAGTGCCCTTGTTAATAGTCGGAAGTGATTGGAGGTCAACTAGCCCCCCCCCCCCCCCCATCAGTCCCCCAAACACATCCAATAAAAATTTTGAGATAGCCATTTTGTTCAGGGGAGTTGATTTCCAGATAGAACACATATTTTGCAGGAGGACTCTCCCCCACAACCCACAGGGCAAGGATTATAAGTTATGCCCTCGGGGCTTATAAGGTTTTTATTGAAATCCTTGTCGTAGAAACTTTGAAAAGGGCTCACTCGATTTGAAATTCAAAGGACTCGTACCCTTTTTAATAGTCGAAAGCGATTTGAGGGCAATTAACCCCCCCCCTCCCTCTCACGCCCACCTTTTCTCCAAACACATCCAATCAACATTTTTAGAGAGCAATTCTATTGAACGTAGATGAAAGTTTGGAAAATTAGGTTTTTAAGGCTGACTACCCCTCCTCCCCCCCACAGCCCGCAGTGCCCGGGGTTTAACTTGTGACCGGGGTGCCTATACAGTTTTTTTCGACAGGGTTTTCGTAAAAACTTAAAAATGGCTCATTCAATTGTAAATTGAAAGGCATCGTGCCTTTTTTCATAGTTTACCGTTATTGGCTAGTGACTACGCCCCCCCCTACGCCCCGCATTTCCCCAAACACATCTAATCAAAATTTTGAAATAGCCATTTTATTCAGCGTAGTTGATTTCCAGATAGAAAATATGTTTTTGAGGAGGAAACTCCCCCAAAACCCTTGGGGCAAGGGTTTTAAGTTATGCTCCGAGGGCATATAAGAACGATGTTGGCACAATGTACTATCTATTATTTTTTTCCTTTAGAGCTGGGCACTTCATATAGAAGTGGTCGTCGTAGAAAACTTCAAAAAGTGCTCATTCGATTGGAAATTGAGGGTTCTAGTGCCCTTTTTAATAGTCGACAGTGATTGGAGGGCAACTAGCCCCCCCCCCTACGCCCATCATTCCCCCAAACACATCCAATCAAAATTTTGAGATAGCCATTTTGTTCAGCGTAGTTGATTTCCAGATAGAAAATATGTTATTGAGGAGGACACTCCCCCACAACCCTCAGGGCAAGGGTTTTAAGTTATGCCCTGAGGGCATATAAGAACGATGTTGGTACAATGTACTATTTATTTATTTTTTCTTTAGAGCTGGGCACTTCATATGGAAGGGGTCGTCATAGAAACTTCAAAAAGGGCTCATTGAATTGGAAATTGAGAGTTATAGTGGCCTTTTTCATAGTAGAAAGTAATTGGAGGGCAATTAGCCCCCCCCCCCCAACGCCCATCACTCCCCCAAACACATCCAATCAAAATTTTGAGATAACCATTTTGTTCAGCGTAGTTGATTTCCGGATAGAAAATATGTTATTTAGGATGACACTCCCCCACAAACCTCAGGGCAAGGGTTTTAAGTTATGGCCTGGTGGCATATAAGGTTTTTATAGGAGGCGTTGTCGTAGAAACTTCAAAACAGGCTCATTTGATTAGAAAATCAAAGGGGCTAGTAACTTTTTTAATAATCGGAATTGATTGTTGGGCAACTAGCCCCCCCCCCCCCTCCCTCATTCCCATGATTCCCTCAAACACATCCAATGAAAATTTTGAGATAGCCATTTTGTTCAGCGTAGTTGATTTCCAGATAAAAATATGTTTTTTGAGTAGGACACTCCCCCACAACCCTCAGGATAAGGGTTTTAAGTTATGCCCAGGGGGCATATAAAGTTTTTATAGAAGGCGTTGTTGTAGAGACTTCAAAACAGGCTCACTCGATGGGAAATTCAAAGGGACTAGTAACTTTTTTAATAGTCGAAAGTGGTTGGAGGGCAACTAGCCCCCCCCCCACGCCCATCATCCCCCCAAACACATCCAATCAAAATTGTGAAATAGTCATTCGGTTCAGCGTAGCTGATTTCCAAATAGAAAAAATGTTTCTGAGGAGGAAACTCCCCCACAACCCTCAGGGCAAGGTTTTTAAGCTATAACCTGGGGGGATTTAAGGTTTTTATCGAGAGCGTTGTCGTAGAAACTTTAAAACAGGCTCATTCGATTGGAAACTCAAAGGTTTAGCACCCTTTTTAATAGTCAAAAGTGATTGGAGGGCTACTAGCCCCCCCCCCCTCCACGCCCATCATTCCCCAAACACATCCAATCAAAATTTTGAGATAGCTATTTTGTTCAGCGTAGTTTTTTTCCAGATAAAAAGTACATTTTTGAGGAGGACACTCCCCCGCAACCCTTGGAGCAAGGGTTTTAAGTTATGCCCTGAGGCCATATAAGAAATATGTTGGCACAATGTACTATTTATTTTTATTGATTTCCTTTAGAGCTGGGCACGTCATATGGAAGGGTTCGTCGTAGAAACTTCAAAAGGGGCTCATTCAATTGGAATTGAGAGTTCTAGTGCCCTTTTTAATAGTCGAAAGTGATTGGATGGCTACTAGCCCCCCGCACGTCCATCATTCCCCCAAACACATTCAATCAAAATTTAGAGATAGTCTTTTTTTCAGCGAAGTTGATTTCCAGAAAGAAAATATGTTTTTGAGGAAGATACTCCCCCAAAACCCTCAGGGTCAAGGTTTTATGTTATACCCTAGGGGCATATAAGGTTTTTATAGAAGCCGTTGTCGTAGAAACTTCAAAACAGGCTCATTCGATTCGAAATTAGAAGGTCCAGTACCCTATTTAATAGTCGAAAGTGATTGGATGACAACTAACCCCCCCCCCCCCACGCCCATCATTCCCCCAAACACATCCAATCAAAAATTTTAGATAGACATTTTGTTCAGCGTGGTTGATTTCCAGATAGAAAAACTGTTTTTGAGGAGGACACTCCCCCACAGCCCTCAGGGCAAGTGTTTTAAGTTGTGCCCAGGGGGCATATAAGGTTTTTATAGAAGGCGTTGTTGTAGAAACTTTAAAACAGGCTCACTCGATGGGAAATTCAAAAGGGCTAGTAACCTTTATAATAATCGAAAGTGATTGGAGGGCAACAAGCCCCCCCACGCCCATCATTCCCCCAAACACATCCAATCAAAATTGTGAGATAGTCATTTGGTTCAGTGTAGCTGATTTCCAGATAGAAAATGTTTTTGAGGAGGACACTCCTCCACAACCCTCAGGGCAAGGGGTTTAAGTTAAGACCTGGGGGGATTTAAGGTTTGTATAGAGAGCGTTGTCGTAGAAACTTCAAACCAGGCTCATTCGATGAGAAATTCAAAGGGTTAGTACCCTTTTTAATAGTCAAAAGTGATTGGAGCGCAACTAGCCCCCCCCCCTCCACGCTTATCATTCCCCCAAACACATCCAATCAAAATTTTGAGATAGCTATTTTGTTCAGCGTAGTTGATTTCCAGATAGAAAATGTGTTTTTGAGGAGGACACTCCCCCGCATCCCTCAGGGCAAGGGTTTTAGGTTATGCCCTCGGGGTATATAAGGTTTTTAAAGAAGTCGTTGTCGTAGAAAGTTCAATAAAAGCTCATTCGACTGGAAGTTCAAAGGGCTAGTGCCCTTTTTAATAGTCGAAAAAGATTGGAGGTCAACTAGCCCCTCCCTCACACCCATCAATCCCCCAAACACATCCAATAAAAATTTTGAGATAGACTTTTTGTTCAGGGGAGTTGATTTCCAGATAGAAAACATATTTTTCAGGAGGACTCTCCCCCACAACCCTCAGGGCAAGGATTATAAGTTATGCCCTAGGGGCATATAAGGTTTTTTATTGAAATCCTTGTCGTAGAAACTTTGAAAAGGGCTCACTCGATTTGAAATTCAAATGACTAGTACCCTTTTTAATAGTCGAAAGTGATTTTAGGGCAACTAACCCCCTCTCTCACGCCCACCTTTTCCCCAAACACATCCAATCAAAATTTTTAGATAGCCATTTTATTCAACGTAGTTGAAAGTTTTTGGAAATTAGGTCTTTAAGGATGACAACCCCTCCCCCTCCCCCCACAGCCCTCAGGGCAAGGGTTGCAAATTATGCCCCAGAGGCATATAAAGTTTTTATTGAAAGGGTTGTCTTAGAAACTTCAAAAAGGCACATTCAATTGGAAATTGAAAGGCCTTGTGCCTTTTTTAATAGTTGAAAGTTATTGGATATTGACTACCCCCCCCCCACGCCCCTCATTTCCCCAAACACATCCAATCAAAATTTTGAGATAGCCATTTAATTCAGCGTAGTATGATTTCCAGATAAAAAATATATTTTTGAGGAGTAAACTCCCCCACAACCATTGGAGCAAGGGTTTTAAGTTATGCCCTGAGGTCATATAAGAACGATGTTGGCATAATGTACTATTTATTTTTATTTTTTTCCTTTAGAGCTGGGCACTTCATATGGAAGGGATCATCGTAGAAACTTCAAAAGGGGCTCATTCAATTGGAAATTGAGAGTTCTAGTGCCGAGTTCTAGTGAGAGTTGAATGTACAGATTTTGGACTAACGAAAAAAATGAGCCAACAGTCCCAACACCTTCAAAGCAGTTTGCAAGGACCAAATTTAGTCTATGCGTATGGCAATGAATGTATATTGCTTGTGACGCTTTTGCTCTCTGTCGCGCTTGAACACCAGAGAAGGGCCCGCTCATCACGCTTGCTTCGTCGTAGCACTGATCAACACAATAGTTCCAGTCAAGACCAAGTTTCGCCACTGTGTCGTAAATGAAGCTGGCTAAACTCTTAGCATCCAGGCTTTTCCTATGGTAGCATCCTATTGGTCTTTCTCGTACTTTTCCCTCGTCGAAGTACCTCAGAGGAATGGCGAGCTGTTCTTTTTTCGAATTATCTTTTGTCTCGTCGGCAAGAACAGCAAAGTATTTGGCACGCTTAACTTCTTGCACTATTGTAGACCGAAGTCTAGATCCGATAACTGAAATTAGATCGTTCTGGTATTCGTGGGACGTATAGTGGCTGTATCGTCTTTGTAGCTTATTGAAAAGCGAGGGGGAATATTCGGCGAGAACATTGCATGTTTCTACGAAATTTCCTTTGTTTGCCGAAGATTCAGTCTCATCGTGGCTACGAAAGGCTGTACCCAGTCGCTCCAGTAGGGCTGTTACTTTCAGTAAAGCCTTTACGTGTTCTCTATTTTCATTCATCTCCTGATTCCTGTCCGTTTACAAAACAGATGCGTCGGGTTGCATCTCCTTGGCTTGTATAGATTTGAACTTCGTCCACAAAACTGCACTGTCCCTGTGGCGGTCACTTTTTGCATGCTCTTCTAGAACGCTTGAGATGTCCTTCCATCTTCTAACACCAATCTCGATGAAAGGCCTCGCCCCGTATGTTTTTCTGCGAAGGGTTGACGTGCCGCCAAAGTGTCTGCAACAGAAACAGAAAACCGAATTTTGCTTAACTGAGTACTCAAGCCAAGGATGCTTTCCATAATACGAAATATTAAATGACCGTCTTAGCTTGCCGTTTCCTGAAACCTGTGCAGGGTACCGTAGCAGCTGTGGTTGACATGGATGGTCTTGGGAGGATGAAGAAATATCAGTAGGACCACTTGAACGATGGTGCTCTTCATCTCGAGTCGTATCTCGTCCAGATTGTGCCTCTTGAGCAGTGACAGGCGCAGTGTCTCTTTGAGTCGTCTCGTTTTCTACTAGCTCGGTCTGACCGACCACCACGTCCTTTGAAGGACCCAAAGCGACGGCAATGGATTGTTCGGGTAATGGGTCAGGCACCTGAAAGATATACCCAAAGGTTAAAAGCTACTCTTGTACTTTGAAGCACTATTGAACTCATTTTCAACATTTAAACAGTTGCTTTTTTTTTTAGTATGTTAAGTCCAAACTGCGTAGCAGTTTCCGTTTTAGGCACAGCAGTTCGGGAAAAATAGTGCTAGAACTCCTCCATGGTGTGACAGTTTACTAAAGTATATCGAACTTCGGAAAAATAAAACAGGAAATTTCAGCAAAGCCAAAGAGGGTGTTTTTCGGATGACTATACACGCGTTGATCCTTATCTACCCGTAAAGACAATAATAAATGCTTTGGGCTTATTACAATAGCAATCCAAATGGCAAAAAGCCTTTACAGTAGTCCTTGAATGAATGATTCGGATGTCATGATAGATTGCAAATAAGCTAAACGCGCGTTCGATTTGCTGTAGTTTCAATTACGTCCTTCTCCGTTTTATGCTTAATTGTATTTTTTCTGCCACGTTCTCCCATTTAGCCTGAAGAAATACTGATAATGTGACCGCCAAACAGGTTTATAATTTTGGACCAAATGGCGAAAAGTGAAGCCTGACTACAGCAAATCAAATGCAGCTTCATGTCACCAGTCAACATTGTAGCATATCGAATGCTACAATGCCGAATAAGCACTGCCAAACTAAAAATCGAATAAACACTGCCAAACTGTGTGGTTCCATCAATAAAAAAAAGAAAGAAAAGAAAAAAAACGTGTTATCCATAAAAATAACAGTACTTTGCAGAAGAAAAAAAGAACAAAACAAAACAACATAGAGTTAATCTTAATCAAACAGTTCGTTGTAACGAACTCTAAGTAAGGAGCGACCCGGCTCATTGGTAACCGAAACTCTAGAAAACGGGTTTTTGATACCTATAGATACATCAAAAGAATCATATTTCAATGCTGATTTCAAATATATAACTTTCATCAAGTTTAGTTTTACCCATCAAAAGTTAAGCGCCTGAGAAAATTTGGCTGATTTTCAAAAAAAGGGGGAAAGGGCCCTTAAATGTTATAGAACCTTAATGAAAATCACACCATCATATTCATCGTCTCAGAGAACCCTACTGTAGAGGTTTCAAGCTCCTATCTACAAAAATGTGGAATTTTGCATTTTTTTTGCCAGAAGAAAGATCACGGATGCGTGTTTATTTATTTTTTTATTTTTTTCCAGGGGTGATTGTATCGACCCAGTGGTCCTAGAATATCTTGGGAGGGCTCATGGAACGGAAATTAAAAGTTCTAGTGCCCTTTTTAATTGACCAAAAAATGGAGAGTAACTAGGCCCCCTCCCACGCTATTTTTCCCAAAGTCACCCGATCAAAATTTTGAGATAGCCATTTTGTTCAGCATGGTCGAAAATATGATAACTATGTCTTTTAGGGTGACTTAATCCCCCGATGTCCCTAGGGGGAGGGCTAAAAGTTATGAACTTTACCCAATGTTGACATATAGTATTAGTTATTGGGAAGTATACAGAAGTTTTCGGGAGGATTTTTTTCTGGTAGTGGGGGGTGGGGGGGGGGGTTGGGGGTTTTGTTGGTGGATCTGTCCCTGAAGGAAGTTTTCATGGGGGAAGGGAAATTGCCATGAAGGGGGTGCCGGACTTGCCAGCATTATTTATTGGTTATTGGGAAGTATACAGACATTTTCAAGACGGATTTTTTTCTGGAGGGGGGGATGGAGGAGGGGGTTACTCGGGAGAATCTCTCCGTGGAGGATGTTTATTTGGGGGAAGGGACATTTCTATGAAGGGGGTGCCGGATTTCCAAGCATTATTTAAAAAACGATCAGAAATTAAGTACAAAAAAAACAAGTTTTTTCAACTGGAAAGTAAGGAGCAACATTAAAACTTAAAACGAACAGAAATTATAACTTATATGAGGGGGTTCTCCCACAAGTCAATACCTCGCTCTTTACGCTACAGTTTTTTTTAGTGGTTTCAAAAGAGCTATCTATTCTAATTCAACGTTCTTTGTGATTCAGAGGTTTGTGAATTAAATTTTGTTTTAACTTTTAACGTAAAAAGCGTGGTATTGACTAAGGAGGGAGCCGCCTCATATACGTAATAACATATACGTAATAAAAAAACAAGTTATACGGCTCAATAGTGATCGAAACTTTTAAAAACGGAATTTTGATGTCAATAAATGTATCAAAAGAATGGGTTTATAATGATGATTCTAAATATATAAATTTTATTAAGTTTAGTATTATTCATCAAAGGCTACGATCCTGAGAAAATTTACCCGATCTTTTAGAGAGGGGGGAAACATCCCCTACAAGTGAAAGAATTTTAATGAAAATCACACCGTCAGGTTCAGCGTATCAGAAAACCCTATTACATAGGTTTCAAGCTCATATCTGCAAGAATCTGCAACTTTGTATTTTTTGCCAGAAGAAAAATATACGAATATTGAAGTTAGTTACGTAAGTTAATTTGTAAATTACGTCATAACCAAATTTAAAGACATCAATTTAGCAAAAGAAAAGTAAATTTTTATGCAAATTTTGTTTACTCATTCAATGACGGTGAGCCAAAATAAAAGCTGCATTAACTAAAAAACGATCAGATATTAAATAAAAAAAATTAGTTTTTTAAACTGAAAGTAAGGAGCGATATTAAAACTTAAAACGAACAGAAATTATTCCGTGTATGAAAGGGGCTGTCCCTCCTCAACGCCTCGCTCTTTACGCTAAAGTTTGACTCTGTCTCACAACTTTATTTTTTAAAACAATAAAAAACTTTAGCGGAAAGAGCGAAGCGTTGAGGAGGGGACAGCCCCTTTCATATACGGAATAATTTCTGTTCGTTTTAAGTTTTAATGTCGCTCCTTACTTTCAGTTTAAAAAACTTGCTTTTTTTAATTAATTTATTGGAAACCAGGTCTACTGCATATTCAGTATTATTTTGTATTGATTATTTTCTGTAAAAGGCTAGTTAATTTTAAAGATAACTATACTGCATTGGTTGAGGGGCTATAATTTTTCTTTTATTAAAGAAGAATTAAATGACAGAAAAAAAGGAAAGATCTAGGAAGAAAACTAGGAAGTAAAAGAGGCTACTTAACTTCTGAATTAACTTTTTTACAACAGTAAAAAACAATTCGCTTTTTTTTAGCGTCATAGGGAGTTCCCAAAGGGACCAAGCTGGTCAACTGATAATTCCTTTGAGGTGATTTTCGGCGTTTTCCTAGCAGGTATGCTGGAACATTTTGAGGGACTGTCCTTTCCTGAACTTTAAGAAGAAAATTTACTCCGATTAATAGAAAAAATAGGCTTTCCGATTATATATGTTTCATTAAAACTGAACATCTCTATCTCCGGGACCAACCGCGAGAAGTTATATGGTTTTTCAAAGATTTCCGGGAAAGTAGGAGTCGGCTTTTAGTTTTTGTCGATTATTTGAATCTCTTATCCAAGCTCCACAAGCCAGGGCAAGACTGCTCAATCAATTCTAAATAATTTGGCCAGACAAACTAAAAAAAAGTCTATAATTGGCGAGATAGGGTGAACATTTAAGGTACCGCATCCCCTTAACACCATATAAACTACCCAGCCCGGTTCAGAATAGTAAATTTGGTCCACCAGATCACGAAAAAAAGAAACGACTTAATAAAACACAAATACTGTAGGTTACTTACTTGCCGAGCCGGTTCACTTGGCTTTTGCTTCTTAATCCATCTGTTCAGAGAAAATTGCTTTTCTGCTTCTTTATCCTTCTTCAATGCTGCCAATTTACGCTTTTGAGCTCCTTGCAAACTCATGAATTCTCAATGGCTCTTCAGCTGCTGATATTAGATAGTAAACTGGCAAACTGGGCGAATAATACATGGGTTATATATGGATGGTCTTACGGTTTTAAACAAATTCATTCATTTAAACTGATCTTTATAATTTCCCGAATTTCCTTTTTGCCGCTCCCGACAAAGATTCCGCTCCCGACAAAGTTTCCCCTCCCGACAAAGATGCCGCTTCTAAAAACAATTGCACCCTTTAGTTCTATAAGACATTATAGGATTACAATTCAACGGAATCAAAACCAAAATACTTGGCCGGCACAAAAACTTAAGCCCCCAAAAATAAGAAGAAAGTAAGTATATAAGTAGATTTAATATTTGGAAGTAGAAAAGTCCAAAAATAAGTATTCTACTGCCAAAATAAGTAGAAGTGGAAATACTGCTAATGATAGCACATAAGAAAGATGTTGAATCAATAAAATCAGAAACTGATCTGTCACTTCAACCCTTGCACGACCCAGTTGCACTATTAATCTCACTATTATCTAAGTTAATCTACATATAAATGTAGCAGTTTAAAAATTTTGACTAATTGCTAATTGTAATTTTGTTCCTGTATATTTTGTAAAAGAAAAAAAAAGCCTTTTTGGTAGGAAGCTTGGGCCCCCAGAAAAATTAGGGTGGGCAATGGCCCACCCCTGCTCCCCCCAAATGGCGCCCCTGCTTTAAGCTAAAGTTCGAATTTTGTTCCAATTCTTTGAAAATGACCCCTTAATCACAAATGCCGTTAATTAGAATAAATAGCTCTTATGAAAGTACTAAATAATCTTTGGCTTAAAAAGCGAGGTATTGACTAGGGGATGAACCCAATCATATACGTAATGTTTTCTGTCGTTTTAAGTTTTGATGTTGCTCCTTACTTTCAGTGAAAAAACTTGTTTTTTTATATATAATTTCTGATCTTTATTTAAATAATGCTGGGAAATCCGGCGCCCCCTTCATAGCAATATCCCTTCTCCCATAAGAACTTCCTTCATGGTAAGATCCTCTCAAATAACCTCCGACCCATTCCCCCAACTACCAAAAAAATCCCTTCTGAAAACGTCTGTATACTTCCCAATAACCATTATTACATGTTAATATTAGGTAAATTCATAACTTTCAGCCCTCCCCCCGGGGACTTCGGGGGATTAAGTCATCCTAAAAGACATAGTTATCATATTTTCAACCATGCTGAACAAAATTGCTATCTCAAAATTTTGATTGGGTGACTGTGGGAGAAAAATGAGCGGTGGGAGGGGGCCTAGTTAACCTCCATTTTTTTTGGTCACTTAAAAAGGACACTAGAACTTTTAATTTCCGTTCGAATGAGCCCTCCCACGATATTCTAGGACCACTGGGTCGATACGATCACCACTGGAAAAAAAAACAAACAAACAAATAAATAAACACGCATCCGTGATCTTTCTTCTGGCAAAAAATGCAAAATTCCACATTTGTGTAGATAGCAGCTTGAAACCTCCGCAGCAGGGTTCTCTTTTCTAACTTTTAATTTCCGTTCGAATGAGCCCTCCCATGATATTCTAGGACCACTGGGTTGATACGATCACCAATGAAAAAAACAAACAAACAAACAAATAAATAAACACGCATCCGTGATCTTTCTTCTGGCAAAAATTGCAAAATTCCACATTTGTGTAGATAGCAGCTTGAAACCTCCGCAGCAGGGTTCTCTGATACGCTGAATATGATGGTGTGATTTTCATTAAGGTTCTATAAATTTTAGGGGGTCTTTCCCCCTTTTTTCGAAAATCAGCCCAATTTTGTCAGGCGTGCAACTTTTGATAGGTAGGACTAAACTTGATGAAACTTATATATTTGAAATCAGCATTAAAATCTTATTCTTTTGATGTAACTATTGGTATCAAAATTCCGTTTTCTACAGTTTTGGTTACCATTGAGCCTGGTCGCTCCTTACTTACAATTCGTTAGCACGAACTGTAATCCCGCCGACACTTTCCCTTGTCATGCACATTATATGCTAATGTTCCGCGTCAAATGTCAATGAAAAGTTTCCCTCCTCAGCATTTTTTTAAGATTTCTAGAGTGACACAATACTTCAATATATTGCGTCATATATTTATCAATGAGAAGTTTTCAATTGTGCTCAGCAATACTATGTAGTAGTAGAGATACTTTCTGGAAGGAGATTTTTCACAATTCTCCAAAATTGGTCTCCGCAATAAATTCTACTATTAAAATAAACTTATATAAAAGTTGTCATTCCCTTAAATGATTTTTTTTTCTCATTAGACAGTTTTTTTCTCAAAGGGTGTTTTCAAATTTTTAGTCACTGGGCCGTAGGCTCTACTGAATAATTTGTAGTTGTATTATAAATGCTACGTTTCAAACGACGTATTTTCGACGTAACACCTTGAATTAGGTATTCTTTTCTTAGACTACACTGCCGTTCTATTACGAACAAATAAATTTTCAAATAGAGGTAAATGCATTTATTTAGACAGTGAAAAAATACAAAACTCCAGATAATTGATCTGGACTTTTATACAGCGAAAAATTTAGTTGAAACTAGCATATTTATACACAACAAAACAAAATAACTTTTCGGGCCATTCACAAAATAATGAACTTCTGGATTATTCACTAGATTATTTTCAGAGAAAGTTCAATGACAAAGTTCAAAGTCTTGATGTAAATTTCCTTCTTTAATCTTGCTCAAAAGTAAAACAAATTTCAATACAGGCTTAATCACCTTCACTGGAAATTTATTTTACTTTTGGGCAAGATTAAATAAGGAAATTTACTTCAAGACTTTTAATGAACTCTTTCTGATAATCTAGCGAATAATCCAGAAGTTCATTATTTTGTGAATGACCAAAAAAGTTATTTGTTTTGTTGCGTTTAAATATGCTAGTTTCAAGTGTATTTTATTTAGTAATTTTACCAATGATGGTCGCTGTATGTGTGATCGAATATCTGGACGTTTGTACCTGTTTTTTTTCACTGTCTAACTAAATGGATTTATCCCCGTTTGAAAATTTATTTGTTGTATATTTTAAAATAACTTCTCCTGCCTATTAGCTGAAAAATAAGGATGATGACTCCATGATTGTCCATTATATACTGAATTGTCGCATGGGAATACTAGAGATAGAAGAGGAGGAGCCAGAGAAGAGTAAAGAAAAAACGGAAGAGGACGTTACACAGGATGAGGTAAAAGAGAAAAGGCCAGCGAAAACAGTCGAGGTAGAAGAGTTCTTTGTGAAATATAAGGATTTGTCCTATCTTCATTCTGAATGGCGGACGGAAGAGGAACTGTTGAAATGCGACAAAAGGATATCTCAGAAGATCAAAAGGTTTAAATTGAAGAGGTCGCAATCTTCAAATATCTTTGAATTTGTGAGTTTCTTCATTTTTTTTGTTTTTTTTAAATGAACTAAAAACTTAATTTAAAATAGTAGAGTCAGTAATCATTCTCTGCTCAGATTGTGGATCTCTTGTTTGTACCCACATCCTATGTAGAGACATGCGAGTATTTTAGAAGAAAAAGTGAATTTTAAACTTTCAGTTAATTTCTGAATGTAAATATCCCAAGCTTGAAAACGAGGAAAAAAAAAATCATATTTGCTTCTGTTGAAACGTTACAACATTTTTTAAGATTTGGGGACACTACAAATATAGGACGACTAGACAACCAGTACCTGATGAAAGAAGTCACTTAAAGACAGACACATATAAGTTAGATACATAACAGGTACATGTAACCTAGAGAATAAACCGGGCCATTGGCAATCAGCGTACCCAGTACTTCTGATGTGCCTGGCTCGGCAAAACTTGTTAAAAAAAGTGATACTTTTCGTAAACTTTTCCAGATATTATCTTCATTGTAATCTGGTTCTGTGAAAAAAGGTCAGCTTTGCAGACCAGTGTACTGTAGATGAACTATTTGCATTTTTCTTTGAATACTTAAATCACCCAAGTAGAGATCTAAGTTATAATTCTATGGGACATATAGGTAAACATTTCTAAGGGACGTATACACCTTTTCAAAGAGAGTGAGTTTCCTCTCACATAGCCTTAAACTTCTATGGAAGCTATAGGAAAAACATTTCTATTATAATATGGTCAAACATGTTTTGAGAGCATGGTCGTAATTATATAACTTGAGCAGGCATGAAAGCCATATATATATTATGAAGTAGAAATCTGGTCTACATGAATTATGCCAAACTGGTAGGGTATAAAGTAGTCAAACATGTTTTTGGGAGTATGCACGACATTATGTAACTCAACCAGACTGGTTTTTCGAGTCAACATCCGTTTTTTATTCGTCCTTGAAATTCTGTATAAAATGTTCATGCATTACAATTTAATTTTCATTATCTTTTGATATATTCTAGATAATATATCGAATATTATTAACTTTGAAACAATGGATATTTCATTTGTCAATGTGAGTATAGTTTACTGAATTTCTTAATTTATTTCCAAATAAAAATCATTTTACCAGTAAATTCAAATTTGAGTAAACATTTAAAACCGGACATTCAGTTTCACCATAAAATAGCTTTCTCCAAATTGAGATATTAAATAAATAAATAATTAAATGACACAACTAATTTATATATTTATTTGATCTTATAATGTTTATTAATTATTTTGTACCTTTGCCACAACTATTTATTAACTATAAAGCATTAAAAACTTTCAAAAAAGCAAACCAGGATAAATAAAAAGTCACTGTTTTTTGTCGTAAAATTTCAGTAAAATATTCAAAACAGGGCTGTCAGTTTCGATCAAAAATGTCTTTCTCGAAATTGAGGTATGATATAGCTTACAAATTAACTTACATATCGAAACTTCTATATTTATATCCTTTTATCACAGGAATTAAGGAGGTTACCCCTAGTCAATACCTCGCTCTATACGCTAAATTTCGAATTTTGTTCGAATCACGAACTCTTGAATCACAAAGGCCAGTTAATTAGAATAGATACCTCTTTTGAAAGTGCTAAAAAAAACTTTAGCGTAAAGGGGTGAGGTATTGACTAGAGGGCGAACCCCTTCATATACTTAATAATTTCTTTCTCAAAATTGAGTTATGACATAACTTACGAATTAACTTACACAACGAACTTCTATATTTATATGTTTTTATCATGTGTATTAAGGAGTTTGCCTCTAGTTAATACTTCGTTCTTTACGCTAAAATATGTTAGAATTTTCAAAAAAAGCTTCTTATTCTAATTAAAAAAGTCACTGTTTTTTTTTCTTCAAATTTAAGTAAAATACTAAAAACATGGCAGTCAGTTTCGCCATAAAATGGCTTTCTCAAAATTGAGTTATGACATGACTTACGAATTAACTTACATAACCAAACTTCTATATTTATATGTTTTTATCACGTGTATTAAGGAGTTTACCCCTAGTCAATACCTCGCTCTTTACGCTAAAGTTCGAATTTTGTTCGAATCACGAACTCTTTAATCACAAAGGCCGGTTAATTAGAATAGATACCTCTTTTGAAAGTGCTAAAAAAACTTTAGCGTAAAAGGGTGAGGTATTGACTAGAGGGCGAACCCCTTCATATACTTAATAATTTTTTGGTTTAGGATATGTCTAGGAGTCTTCTTTCTTCCTTTTTTCTGTGATTTTAAGTATTTCGCAATCTAGATATGTAAGTTTTAAAAGCTCTGCATATAAAATTGAAAAAAAAGATCTATAATTGTCAACTTTTTGTGTTTGGTACTATGGAATTGAAAGGCCCAATGCCCTCCATTAATATTCTGAATAAGTAAGAATTGAACGAGCTAATTAAATTGTGTCATTCTTTCAACTTTTGTGACTTTGGTTCGGCGGTATTGTAGGGGGGTGCCCTCTCGTATGATAAATATTTTCAAAGCTTAAAATTATTTTTTTTTTTTAGAATTATCTTGATCAGTAATTGCACCAAAGCGTTCAAAGTTGGATTAATCCCAGGACAAAATTGAGACGGGGTTAGTCGAGTCATTCAATGCACTAAAGACAAGTGTAATTTGCTTCGCACCACATTCCGAAGGGAAGAAGGAATCTGGCGAGCTGGCTGTGATTTTTTACGTAAGTGGAAATAGATATTCTGAAAATATTTTAATAATTTATTAAATAGATATCTTCTACGCTTGAAGCTAATTATGCTCTTTGACGATTGAGCTGTAAAAAATATAGGACGCAATATAGCTGAATTAGCATATATATTTGGGATAATGAGATGTAAGAGCCTTCTGGGTGTTACAAATTTATAGCCTCGTCAGCTTCATCTATGCTTGAGATATCTGGATTATTTTGATTTTTATTCTTGTTCTTTTTTTTTGTTTAATGGAGTTTTCTACTTTTCTTTGAAAAACTTATTTTGTAGAAAAGGTGTTTTTAATTAATTCTTTATAAACTACGCTTGAATTGAATAATGCTTTTTGGCGATTGAGTTGTAAAAAAATATAGGACGCAATATAACTGAAATTAGCATGTATATTTGGGATAGGGGAGATGCAGGAGTCTTCTGGATGTTACAAATTTATAGGCCCGTCAGCTTCATCTATGCTTGAGATATCTAGATTATTTTAATGGAGTTTTCTAATTTTCTTTGAAAAACTTGTTTTGTAGAAAAAGTGTTTTTAATTAATTCTTTATAAACGACGTTTGAAACACAAGGATGGTTCAATTAGAACAATAAGTAACTTTTTTTTGAATATTCGTCTTCGATATTCAACCGATTTTTAATGTTTAAATTTTTGTGTTAATAATTCTAGAGTGTGCTTTGTTTAACACAGAAAAATTCCGGGTAATGTTTGAAGAACTTCATAATATTTGAAACAATCAAATGAAACATCTTAGATAACGGTGAAGGCTACTTTAATAATAAAAGTTGTTACAAGAGTCGCCATCGGGGGTATTTACCTAAGCTTTAATTCTTGAATTGATTGTAAATTTTTAAAGCTTTTCCTTTGAAAAGAAAAATTGTGTCCTGTGGAATTGGTAAAACCACCCTCAGTAGGTTTCAATTATGAAGAAACAAACATCTCTTACTATCAAAAGCAAGCTAATATTCATTAATCAAAATTTTTTTCAGGAATTATGCGTTAACAGCCAGAAATTCAATCTCCATTAATTTAGTAAAAACAATTGTTATGATTAGTGAAGCATAAATTGCACTAATTATTTTCATTATTATCTTATTCAGTTAATAATCATAGTTGTTGCAAGAGTCACCATCGTGATTCTCATGGCAAATTTTACGGCAGTATTAGGTGTAATCACGAGCAAAATCAAAATTTATTACTTTATTGTTCGTGCAGGGAAAAATCGAAATGGAGGCGTTGTGCAAAGGCACTTTAATTCTGGGGAGGGGCGCCCATTAATTATTGATATGGAAGGAGAAAAAAGTTCTTCTTCTTATAATGATTTATTTAGTCCAGGTTTACTGCTACCAGCACTTCAATCAAATCCATCACCAAGCGACATAATAGTTTCAATCATGAAGAAACGAGCATCGCTTACTATCAAAAGCAAGCTGATATTCATTAGTAAAAATTTTTGTCAGGAATTATGAGTTAACAGCCAGAAATTCAATCTCCATTAATTTAGTAAAAAAAATTGTTATGATTAGTGAAGCAAAAATTGCACTAATTATTTTCATTATTAACTTATTCAGTTAATAATCATAGTTGTTGCAAGAGTCGCCATCGGAGTTCTCATGGCAAATTTTACGGCAGTATTAGGTGTAATCACGAGCAAAATCAAAATTTATTACTTTCTTGTTCGTGCAGGGAAAAATAGAAATGGAGGCATTATGCAAAGGCACTTTAATTCCGGGGGGGGGGGCCCGTTAATTGTTGATATGGAAGGAGAAAAAAGTTTTTCTTCTTACAATGATTTATTTAGTCCAGGTTTACTGCTACCAGCACTTCAATCAAATCCATCACCAAGCGACATAATATATTATGCATTTGTTCTGTAAATAGGGCTATAAGCAAAAATTCGTAATTTATTATGCATTTGTTTGATAAACAAGAATCAAATTCATTCAAGAAATTATGAAAAAATTGTAAGTAAGGGTTCAGTTGTAATCAATAGGCTCATCAAAAGAAACCATAGTGGAGGGCGAGTTTAGGTGAAACTTAAGTCCAGGTATGGATCGAAAAATAAACTGAGCTAATAAGGGTTTAAGAATCTGAGCTAATAAGGGTTTTTGATCATAAACTCTAGTGATGTTTTTGAAATTCCCATTCCCCCCCCCAAACTCAAAGTTTTCCCAAATTTTACTTTAGAAGATTTTTTTGAATATTTCTAATGCACTAAGACATAGAGCACTACAAACATCAGAAACAACTTTAGAGGGCAATTTATCTGTAAAAGAGGGGTTATTATTTCCTTACTAAATTTTTCTTCTTTTTTTAAGGAGGAAGTGGATTCATGCAATTACTCTACCCCTGAAAAGGGACCAAGATGGAACGATACCACAACGATGCAAGCTACCAAAATAAACGGTGAAAATATCCTTTTACACATTCACAACGATTCGAGTGAAACAAGAAAACGGTTAAGGACACTTGTAAAAACACAGAAAAAGGACAAAAATAGCCTTCTGTATAATGGTAGAGACGTAAGACGCTTTAGTCAAGTAAATCAAGCAATGAAATACCCTGTGATATCGTTATGCTAAGCATTCCAAAACACGAAAATGCTTCAGCGACCAAAGAGATTTTTTTTAATGTTTCTGTACATTATAATTTAGAAATTAAAGGCTATAAAATGTTTCACAAGTTCAAAACGGTTAATAGGCGACTCGAATTTCACTTTAAGTAATTGTGACAATAGTAGATTTTCAACGGATGATAAATCTTCCATCAAATCATGAGAAGAAAATACACTTTCAGATCCAGCATGCCAGGAAACACACTTTCAGATTCAGCATGTAGGAGAACCCTAAATGGTCATCCCTAAAAAGGTAAGTTAACCCTAAATGGTTAACGAATTCCTCTGAAATTACATTTTCATATCCAGCATGCCGGAGAAATTATACAATACTTTTCAACTTCTTGTATATCCCAACACCAAATTTTCGCAATGAAACAGAAATATGTTACACATCAATTCTGATTTTTTCCTGAGAAAATAAAAAGGTTCCACTTCAATTCCAATTTTTCTCAAAGAGATGAAAAATTTAAAGTTCTTTTCAAAATTTTTCATAGAAAATAGAAAAAAGTTTTACTTTGTTCGTGAATATTCGCCATGAAGATAAAGAGCTCAACTTTAATTCTGAGTTTTCTCGAAGAAGTGCAAAATGTTCAAGTTCTCTTCTGAGTTTTCTTAAAGAAGAGAAAAAGTTAGCTCAATTCTGAATTACACCAATGAAAATGAAAAAAAGCTTCCACTTCAGCTCTTAATTTCTCAAAGACATAAAAAAAATTTACAGTTCTGTTCTAAATTTTTCCATATAAGATAGGAAAAGTCATACTATGATGGTGAATATTTTCCATAAAGATAAAAAGTTTCACTTTGATTCTGAATTTTCCTAAATTTAGTTCCGATTTTTCTCAATATAAAAGAAAAATTTAAAGTTCTTTTCAAAATTTGTCATAGAAAATAGAAAAAAAGTTTTA
Source organism: Artemia sp. Qi Xiang Cuo (assembly GCF_049724085.1). Classification (NCBI taxonomy): domain Eukaryota; kingdom Metazoa; phylum Arthropoda; class Branchiopoda; order Anostraca; family Artemiidae; genus Artemia; species Artemia sp. Qi Xiang Cuo. The sequence goes on along the minus strand of NC_142804.1, from coordinate 50,799,669 downwards.
CTTTGATCGTGAATATTTGCCATGAAGATAAGCAGCTCCACTTTAATTCTGAGTTTTCTCGAAGAAGTGCAAAATTTTCAAGTTCTCTTCTGAATTTTCTTAAAGAAGAGAAAAAGATAGCTCAATTCTGAAATTTACCAAAGAAAATGAAAAGGGCTTCCACTGCAGTTCTTAATTTCTCGAAGACTTAGAAAAAATTTAAAGTTCTGTTCTAAATTTTTCCATAGAAGATAGGAAAAGTCATACTATGACTGTGTATATTTTCCATGAAGATAAAAAGTTTCACTTTAATTCTAAATTTTCTTAAATTCAGTTTCAATTTTTCTCAAAGAGATGAAAAATTTTAAGTCCTGTTCCAAATTTTTTCATAGAAGATAGAAAAAAGTTATACTTTGATCGTGTATATTCACCATGAAGATAAGGAGCACCACTTTAATTCTGAGTTTTCTCAAATAAGTGAAGAAAAGTTCAAGCTCTATTCTGAATGTTTTCCCCGAGAAGAGAAAAAGTTCAACTTTCATTCTGAGTTATCACAGCGAAGTGAAGAAAAGTTCATGTTTTCTTCTGAATTTTGTCAAAGAAAAGAAAAATGCTATAGTCCAATTCTAATTTTCTCCAAAGAAAATAGGAAATTTAAAGTTCTCTTCTGAATGTTTTCCCTGAGAAGAGAAAAGGTTCCACTTTAATTCTGAGTTTTTACAGCAAAGTGAAGAAAAGTTCAAGTTCTCTTCTGAATTTTCTCAGAGAAAAGAAAAAAAGTTATAGTTCAATTCTAATTTTTTTCCAATGAAAACGAAAAATTTACGACTTTTCAATAAACAGTCCAAGCGCTTGACAAACTATAGTCTCCTAAAATAATAGAAATTAAAAAAATTAATTCGTAAATATTTTTATTGAAATAACAGCATGTATAATATTAACATGAAAATATGTTACAGACATGATTATACGTTACTATCATCATTGAACAACGTTCAACATTCTGAATCTGTTCCATAAAATAATTTATCATGTTTTCTCTGGATACTAGAGTTAGTCGTTTCTCTTAGTTAATAACCACTATATTAATAATTCATCCATTTTGAGTCATATACAATTTTTACTGGGATTTCACATACTGGTTCAATACATGTTTCATCCTTGGTATTATTTAATTCATTGACTATATGATCAATGGTAGTAATAATGCTCACTTGTGCTTCATTTTCCAATCAAATTTTCATTATATTCATTAGTGATATTGTCTGCCAATGCTCTTTTTATTTTTCCTGCAATTTCACTGTCTATTATCACATTATTTTTACAGTGGTAATAGTTCTGGCTCGTTGACAAGATATGATTTATAATGTTGGTGCAGCAGTAGGCCTTTCTTTTCCTCTCTGATTTCATTCGATTGCTAACACCGGAAAGATGGCAATAAGACCTATCAACGGCTAACATGTTACCACAACCATTAGCTAGAAGTTGCCCCTCTTTATCAACTATTATTTTTATGATGGCATTCTGTTTGAGTACTAACTTCTCTGGAAATAATACTTTCACATATCCACCTTTTGAGTGATGAAAATTCTTGACTACTCCAAAGGAATTTAACTCTTCACTGTCGTGACAACGTAGGCATACATTCCCAATAAGATCTCCACTACTACTTGTTCCATAGTTCAAATATATCTCTTTGTCAGCATTCAAGGCAACATTGAATTTATCATGTGCAAATACTTTCTTCGAATAATTCATTTTCACGTCTTTAAAAAAAAATATGGTGTAGGTGTTTATCTCTCCAATTGGAAAACATTACTGATTTAATACATGTAATAAACTAGATAGTCTCGATAACCTACCATGAGTACCACTGGGAAAGCCTTTTCCAATATAAGAGCAACCATAGAGTACGTTTGATACGGCCGCAAGCATACATAGCGAGAGAGACATACAAAGACGACATAGATGATTAATAAAAAAGCTCTAATGATTAATAATAAAGATTTATTATCCGTTGAAAATCTACTGTTGTTACAATTACTTAAAGTGAAATTCGAGTCGTCTATTAACCGTTTTGAACTTGTGAAACATTTAATAGCCTTTAATTTCTACATTATAATGTACATAAACATTAAAAAAAATTTCTTTTTGGTCGCTGAAGCATTTTCGTGTTTTGGAATGCTTAGCATAACGATATCACGGGGTATAATGATATCACAGGGTATTTCATTGCGTGATTTAATTAACTAAAGCGTCTCACATCTCTACCATTATACAAAAGGCTATGTTTGTCCTTTTTGTGTCTTTTTACAAGTGTCCTTAACCGTTTTCTTGTTTCACTCGAATCGTTGTCAATGTGTAAAAGGATATTTTCACCGTGTATTTTGGTAGCTTGCATCGATGTGGTATCGTTCCATCTTGGTCCCTTTTCAGGGGGAGAGTAATTGCATGAATCCACTTCCTTCTTAAAAAAAAGAAAAATTTAGTAAGGAAATAATAACCCCTCTTTTACAGATATTTTGCCCTCTAAAGTTGATTCTGATGTTTGTAGCGCTCTATGTCTTAGTGCATTGAAAATATTCAAAAAAAATCTACTAAAGCAAAATTTGGGAAAATTTTGAGTTTGGGGGGAATGGGGATTTCAAAAACATCACTAGAGTTTATGATCAAAAACCCTTATTAGCTCAGATTCTACAGAAATAGTTTATTTTCAATCCATACTTGGACTTAAGTTTCACCTAAACTCACCCTCCACTATGGTTTCTTTTGATGAGCCTACTGATTACAACGGAACCCTTACTTACAACTTTTTCATAATTTCTTGAATAAATTGGATTCTTATTTATCAAACAAATGCATAATAAATTACGAATTTTTGCTTATAGCATTATTTACAGAACAAATGCATAATATATTATGTCGCTTGGTGATGGATTTGATTGTAGTGCTGGTAGCAGTAAACCTGGACTAAATAAATCATTGAAATAAGAAGAACTTTTTTCTCCCTCCGTATCAACATTTAAAGTGCCCCCCGGAATTAAAGTGCCTTTGCATAACGCCTCCATTTCGATTTTTCCCTGCACGAACAAGAAAGTAATAAATTTTGATTTTGCTCGTGATTACACATAATACTGCCGTAAAATTTACCATGAGAATCCCGATGGCGACTCTTGCAACAACTATGATCATTAACTGAATAAGATAATAATGGAAATAATTAGTGCAATTTGTACCTCACTAATCATAACAATTGTTTTTACTAAATTAATGGAGATTGAATTTCTGGTTGTTAACGCATAATTCCTGACAAAAATTTTGATTAATGAATATCAGCTTGCTTTTGATAGTAAGCGATGTTTGTTTCTTCATGATTGAAACTATTATGTCGCTTGGTGATGAATTTGATTGAAGTGCTGGTAGCAGTAAACCTGGACTAAATAAATCATTGTAAGAAGATAGAACTTTTTTCTCCTTCCATATCAATAATAGAAGTGCCCCCCCCCGGAATTAAAGTGCCTTTGCATACTGCCTCCATTTCTATTTTTCCCTTCAAGAACAAGAAAGTAATAAATTTTGATTTTGCTCGTGATTACACATAATACTGCCGTAAAATTTGCCATGAGAACCCCGATGGCGACTCTTGCAACAACTATGATTATTAACTGAATAAGATAATAATGAAAATAATTAGTGCAGTTTGTGCTTCACTAATCATAACAATTGTTTTTACTAAACAATTGGAGATTGTATTTCCGGTTGTTAACGCATAATTCCTCAAAAAAATTTTGATTAATGAATATTAGATTGCTTTTGATATTAAGAGATGTTTGTTTCTTCATAATTGAAACATATAGAGGGTGGTTTTACAAGTTACGCAGGACACAATTTTTCTTTTCAAAGGAAAAGCTTTAAAATTTACAAACGATTTAAGAATTAAAGTTTAGGTAAATATCCCCGATGGCGACTCTTGTAACAACTTTTATTATTAAAGTAGCCTTCACTGTTATCTAAGATTTTTCTTTTGATTGTTTCAAAAATTATGAAGTTCTTCAAACATTACCCGGAACTTGTCTCTGTTAAACGAAACACAAACTAGAATTATTAACACAAAAATTTAAACATTAAAAATCGGTTGAATATCGAAGACGAATATTCAAAAAAAATTTACTTATTGTTCTAATTAAACCATCCTTGCGCTTCAAACGTCGTTTATAAAGAATTATTTGAAAACACTTTTTCTACAAAATAAGTTTTTCAAAGAAAAGTAGAAAACTCCATTAAAATAATCTAGATATCTCAAGCATAGATGAAGCGGAAGGGGCGATTAATGTTTAACGTCTAGAAGACTTCTGTATCTCCCCTATCCCAAATATATATGCTAATTTCAGTTATATTGCGTCCTACATTTTTTTATAGCTCAATCACCAAAAAGCATTATTCACTTCAAGCGTAGTTTATAAAGAATTAATTAAAAACACTTTTTCTACAAAATAAGTTTTTCAAAGAAAAGTAGAAAACTCCATTAAACAAAAAAAAGAACAAGAATAAAAATCAAAATAATCCAAATATCCCAGCATAGATGAATCTGACGAGGCTACAAAGTTGCAACGCCCAGACGGCTCTTGCTTGGGATCTCATTATACCAAATATATATATGCTAATTCAACTATATTGCGTCCTATATTTTTTACAGCTAAATCGCCAAAGAACATAATTCGCTCCAAACGTAGAAGATATCTATTTAATAAATTATTAAAATATTTTCAGAATATCTATTTCCACTTACGTAGAAAATCACAGCCAGCTTGCTAGATTCCTTCTTCCTTTCAGAATGTGGAGCGAAGTAAATTACAATTGGCCTGATTGCATTTAATGATTCGATTAATCCTGTCTCAATGTTGTCCTGGGATTCATCCAATTTTGCACGCTTTTGTTGCGATGACTGATCAACAGCATTCTAAAATAAAAATCATTTTCAGTTTTCAAACTATTTAGCTTACGAGAGGCCCCCCCCTTCAATACGACACTACCAAACTCCCAAAAGTTGAAAAATGACACAATTTAATTAGCTAGTTCAATTCTTACTTATTTAGAATATTAATGGAGGGCATTGGGTCTTCAATTCCATAGTACCAAACACAAAAATTTTACAATTATATATCTTTTTTTTTAAACTTTATATGCAAATATTTTAAAACTTTATATACCTAAATTGCGAAATACTTAAAATCGAAGAAAAAAGGAAGAAAGAAAACTCCTAGACATAACCTAAACCAAAAAATTATTAAGTATATGAAGGGGTTCGCCCTCTAGTCAATACCTCACCCCTTTACGCTAAAGTTTTTTCTTAGCACTTTCAAAAGAGGTACCTGTTCTAATTAACCGGCCTGTGTGATTTAAGAGTTTGTGATTCGAACAAAATTTGGACTTTAACGTAAAGGGCGAGTTATTAAATATGGTTAAACCCCTTAATTTCTGTGATAAAAACATATAAATGTAGAAGTTCGTTATGTAAGTTAATTTGTAAGCTATGCCATAACTCAATTTTGAGAAAGCCATTTTATGGCGAAACTGACTGTCATTTTTTGAGTATTTACTGAAATTTGAAGAAAAAAAACAGGGACTTTTTAATTAGAATAGAAAGCTTTTTTTTAAAGTGCTAACAGCTTATAGCTTAAAGAGTGAGGTATTGACTAGGGGTAAACTCCTTAATACACGTGATAAAAACATATAGATATAGAAGTTCGTTATGTAAGTTAATTCGTAAGTTGTGTCATAACTCAATTTTGAGAAAGAAATTATTAAGTAGATGAAGGGGTTCGCCCTCTAGTCAGTACCTCACCCCTTTACGCTAAAGTTTTTTTAGCACTTCCAAAAGAGGTATCTATTCAAATTCACCGGTCTTTGTGATTTAAGAGTTCGTGATTCGAACAAAATTTAGACTTTAGCGTTAAGAGTAATGTATTGCCTATAGGTAAACTCCTTAATATCTGTGATAAAAAGGTATAAATATAGAAGTTCGATATGTAAGTTAATTCGTAAGTTATGTCATACCTCAATTTCGAGAAAGCCATTTTTTGGTGAAACTGACTGCCCTGTTTTGAATATTTTAATCAAATTTGACTAAAAAAAAGGGACTTTTTAATTAGAATAGGAAGCTTTTTTTTGAAAGTGCTAACAGCTTTTAGCGTAAAGAGCGAGGTATTGACTAGGGGTAAACTCCTCAATACACATGATAAAACATATAAATATATACAGTCTTTGTGTAAGTTAATTCGTTAGTTATGTCATAACTCAATTTTTAGAGAGCCATTTTATGGTGAAACTGACTGTCCTGTTTTAAATATTTAATGAAATTTGAATTTACTGGTAAAATGATTTTTATTTGGAAATAAATTAAGAAATTCAGTAAACTATACTCACATTGACAAATGAAATATCCATTGTTTCAAAGTTAATAATATTCGATATATTATCTAGAATATATCAAAAGATAATGAAAATTAATTTGTAATGCATGAACATTTTATACAGAATTTCAAGGACGAATAAAAAACGGATGTTGACTCGAAAAACCAGTCTGGTTGAGTTACATAATTTCGTGCATACTCCCAAAAACATGTTTGACTACTTTATACCATACCAGTTTGACATAATTCATGTAGACCAGATTTCTACTTCATAATATATATATGGCTTTCATGCCTGCTCAAGTTATATAATTACGACCATGCTGTCAAAACATGTTTGACCATATTATAATAGAAACATTTTTCCTATAGATTCCATAGAAGTTTAAGGCTATTTGAGAGGATTCTCTCTCTCTTTGAAAAGGTGTATACGTCCCGTAGATGTCCCTATATGTCCCATAGAAGTATAACTTAGATCTCTACTCACCCAACGGAACTGTCAAATGACCTTAAAGTCTGCTGCAATAAATATTTTCTTTGGCTTTATTTGAGTATATTTGGGTAATGGAAGTGGATATAGTGATCATTTTTATCTTAATTATAGTTTATATCTACGGCTTCATCTAAAGTTGGAAATTCGACTTACTAGATATATAAAGGCTAATTTAACACTCACCAGACGGTTCTTAGTAGTAGAACATCAGGTTTTGGAGGAAATCTTTATTTGAGAAAAAAAACAAGTTTTTTTTTAAACTGAAAGTAAGGAACGACGTTAAAACTTCAAACGAACAGAACTTATTTCGTATATGAAAGAGGCTGTCCCCTCCTCAACGCCTTGCCCTTTACGCTCATGTTTTTTATTGTTTAAAAAAAATAGAGTTGTGAGAAAGTCAAACTTTAGCGTAAAGAGTGAGGCGTTGAGGAGGGGACAGCCCCTTTCATATACGGAATAATTTCTGTTCGTTTTAAGTTTTAACGCCGTTCCTTACTTTCAGTAAAAAAAAAACTTGTTATTTTTATTTAATTTTTGAACGTTTTTGAACTAATGCAGGTTTATTTTGGCTAACCTTACATGAATAATTACAACAAAATTTTCATATTTATATTACTTTTATTTGGTTAAATGGCTTTCTCGAAAGTTGTTTAATTTTATTTACGAACATTTTTATTAGTAATAAATATACGTAACTTACGAATTAACTTAGGTAACGAACTTCTATATGCATATATTTTTATACGTATATTAGGGTGTTCGCCCCCAAGTCAATACCTTGCTCTTTAAGCTAAAGTTCGAATTTTGTTCCAATTCTTTAAAAATGACCCCTTAATAACAAAGGCCGTTAATTAGAATAAATAGCTCTTATGAAAGTAATAAAAAATTTTTGGCTTAAAGAGCGAGGTATTGACTAGCGGGTGAACCCAATCATATACGTAATAATTTCTGTTCGTTTTATGTTTTAATGTTGCTCCTTACTTTCAGTTGAAAACTTGTTTTTTCTTATTTAATTTCTGATTTTTTTTTTAAATAATGCTTGAAAATCCGGCGACCCCTTTATAACAATGTCCCTTCCCCCATGAAAACTTCCTTCATGGAAAGATCCTCCCACATAACCCCCGACCCACCCCCTCCCCCCACTACCAGAAAAAAATCCCCCCTGAAAACGTCTGTATACTTCCCAATAACCAATACTATATGGTAACATTGGGTAAAGTTCATAACTTTCAGCCCTTCCCCTGGGGATTTCGGGGGATCAAGTCATCCTAAAAGAAATAGTTATCATATTTTCGACCATGTTGAACAAAATGGCTATCTCAAAATTTTGATCGGGTGACTTTGGGAAAAAATATGCTTAGGAGGGGCTTAGTTGCCCTCCATTTTTTTTGTCATTTAAAAAGGGCACTAGAACTTTTAATTTTCGTTCCAAGAAGCCCTCCCACGATATTCTAGGACCACCGGGTCGATACGATCACCCCTGGGAAAAAAACAAATAAACACGCATCCGTGATCTTTCTTCTGGCAAAAAATGCAAAATTCCACATTTTTATAGATAGGTGCTTGAAACCTCTACAGTAGGGTTCTGTGATAGACTGAATATGATGGTGTGATTTTCATTAAGGTTCTAAAACTTTTAGGGGGTCTTTCCCCTTTTTTCTAAAATGAGCCCAATTTTCTCAGGCGCATAACTTCTGATGGGTATAACTAAACTTGATGAAACTTATATATTTGAAATCAGCATTAAAATTTGATTCTTTTGATGCATCTAGTGGTATCAAATTTCTGTTTTTTTATTTTCGGTTACCATTGAGCCGGGTCGCTCGTTACTTACCGTTCGTTACCACGAACTGTTTGATGAACTCCTTAGCTCTGTTCAAGACACTACAATATGTCTAATATTTTGTGCATTAATATGTTGATCTTAATTTTACCTTTGGAATAGAATTATGACTGTAGCCATGCTAATACCGAGCACTGTCTTCTCAGGGTTTGTTCTATGAGTAGAACAGATCGAACTGACAAGTTTCAAATTTTGTAACCTTAATTTTCTAATTCTACGTCCACATCAACTATCCCATAATTTTACAGAAGAAATCACGACCCAAACCAAACGAGTGGAAAAAGCTTGAAGAGTCTCCAGTTTATTTGGGTGGTAATACATTACGGGAGTACCAACTAGAAGGTCTCAACTGGCTCTTCTTTTCCTGGTATAATGGGTAAGTCTTATTTCTAGCTTCCCTTTTTCTTGTATCTTGTCTTATTTCTTCCAAAGAAATTATCTATTACTTTCACAAATTCTTTAAAAACATGTGTTCAAACGTTAATACCTTGCTGCAAGCTTCGTCTAAAAAAACAACTGTTTGATTGTCACATATCCAGAGAAGTGGTTGGATTGTCAGTAGAGAGGGGGGTAGCACCCCGAGACGATTCACCCCTGCTGCCACCTACAACTTTTTTTAACATCAAATATGGGCATAGAGTCCCTAGGGCAGATGGATTTCTGAGAAAGTGATTGCGTAATCAATTGGGAATTTGGAACACCTGTGCTGTCAGTCATTAATCAAATTGTTTCCAGGCAAAGTTTAATAATGTCTGACAGGTACTGTCAACATTTCTCCAGGAATAGATCCAAGTCATTAATGTCTTTGCCTCGGAAACAACTCTTTTGGTCGAACTCCAAATGATATTAATAACCAAACGCCATGGAAACAATTCTTCAAGAAACATCTTAGCGATGAATTGTTTTAGCGCGCGAAAAGGTTTCTTTGTAATTTCAAATGCGTCAGCGCAGAGATGCCAAAAACAAAAGGAACACGCTGAAATTACGTTTAGGGATTATTTGGGCGAAACAGTTTTAGACAGGTTATGGAATTATTTCGGCGAAACAGTTAGAGACATTTTAAAAGATGATTTAAAAGATGATTTTAGAAGAGGATTTGAGGGTGAAACTCTGTGGTCGTTATACTACACAAGTTGTATTTTAACAGTGTTGTGAGGTCCTCTACCCCAACCCCAAAGGGTTCCTCATACCCCACCCCAACCCCGAAGGAAGCCCCCGGTCCCCAAAGGTCCACCGGGCTCCCAAAAGACCACCAGGCTCCCAAAGGCCCTCCACCGGACCCCAAAGCTCCACCGTGCTCCCAAAGGACCAATCGGCCCTCAAGTGCCCCCCAGACCCCCAAAGGCCCATCGGACTCCCAAAAGACCACCGGGCTTCCAAAGGGTCCCCCGGACCCCCAAAGGCCCTCACCCGGTCCTCCAAGGTCCACCGGGCTCCCAAAGGACCAATCGGCGCTCAAGTGCCCCCAGACCTCCAACGGCCCTCCCCGGGCCCCCAAAGGCCCACCGGGCTCCCAAACGACCACCGGACTCTCAAAGGGACCCCCGGACCCCCCAAGGCCCCCCCGGCGCCCCAAGGACCCCCCGACCCGAAAGGGCCCCCCCCGAGACTCTCAAAGGACCCCCAGCTCCCCAAAGGCCCCTGAGTCTCCATTTTTTAATAATTTTTTTGGCTTTATTATATCTTTTCAGAACAAGTTATTTTCTTAATGTCTATCCTAAACCCATTTTACAAGTTGAAGTACCCATCCCTTTCACCCACAACTTTACTATACTAATTTTTGAATGCTCCAACACCAAGAAATACTTTTCAAAAGGCACTTCAGAACCAGTTCCTTTCTTAATGTCCCTCCTAAACCAATTTTACAAATTGAAGTACTCATCCTTTTCACCTAAAATTTTACTTTACAGCTTTTTGAATGCTCCAACGCCAAGCAATACTTTTCAAAGGGCATTTCAGAACAATTTCTTTTCTTAATGTCCCTCCTAAACCCATTTTACAAGTTTAAGTACCCAACTTTTTCACCCAGAACTATACTTCACAGCTTTTCGAATGCCCACAACACCAAGCAATACTTTCAAAAGGCATTTCAGAACAAGTTATTTTCTTAATGTCCTTCCTAAACCCATTTTACATGTTGAAGTTCCCAACCTTTTCACCCGCAACTATACTTTACAGTTTTTTGGATACCTCAACACCAAGAAATACTTTTCAAAAGACATTTCAGAGCAAGTTCCTTCTTAATGTCCTTTCTAAACCCATTTTATAAGTTGAAGCATCCTTCCTTTTCACCCACAACTTTACTTTAGAGCTTTTTGGATACCCCAACACCAAGAAATACCTTTCAAAAGACGTTTCAGAGCAACGTCTCTTCTTAATGTTCATTCTAAACCCATTTTCCAACTTGAAGCACCCAACTTTTTCACCCAGAACTATACTTCACAGCTTTTCGGATACCTCAACATCAAGAAATACGTTTCAAAAGGCATTTCAGAGCAAGTTCCTTTCTTAATGTCCCTGTCCAAACCAATTTTACAACTTGAAGTACCAATCCTTTTCATCCACAACTTTACTTTACAGCTTTTTGAATGCCCCAACACCAAGCAATACCTTTCAAAGGCATTTCAGAGCAACTTATTTTCTTAATGTCACTTCTAAACCCATTCTCCAACTTGAAGTACCCATCCTTTTCACTTACAACTTTACTTTACAGCTTTTTGGATACCTCAACACCAAGAAATACTTTTCAAAAGGCATTTCGGAGCAAGTTCCTTTCTTAATATCCCTCCTAAAACCATTTTACAAGTTGAAGCATCCATCCATTTCACCCAAAACTTTACTTTACAGCTTTTTGGATACCTCAACACCAAAATATACCTTTCAAAAGGCATTTCAGAGCAACATCCTTTCATAATGTCCCTTCTAAACCCATTTTCCAACTTGAAGCACCCGTCTTTTTCACCACAACTTTACTTTACGACTTTTTTCCACACCCAAACATCAAGCAATACTTTTCAAAAGGCTCTATTATATTTTTTCAGAACAAGTTTTTTCTTAATGTCCTTCATAAACCAATTTTACAAGTTGAAGTAGTTATCTTTTTCACACAACTTTATTTTACGACTTTTTGCACACCTCAAGATCAAGCAATACTTTTCAAAAGACATTTCAGAGCAAGTTCCTTTGCTAATGTCCCTCCAAAACCCATTTTACAAGTTAAAGTACTTATCTTTTTCCCCACGACTTTACTTTACGACTTTTTTCCACACCCAAACATCAAGCAATACTTTTCAAAGGCATTTCAGAACAAGTTTTTTTCTTAATGTCCTTCCTAAACCAATTTTACAAGTTTAAGTAACCATCTTTTTCACCCACAACTTTACTTTACAGCTTTTTGAATGCTCCAACATCAAGCAATACTTTTCAAAAGACATTTCAGAACAAGTTCTTTTCTTAGTGACCGTCCTAAATCAATTGTACAAATTGAAGTACCCATCCTTTTCCTCACAACTCTACTATAAGGCTTTTCGAATACCCCAACATCAAGCAATACTTTTCAAAAGCATTTCAGAACAAGTTCTTTTCTTAATGTCCTTCCTAAACCCATTTTACAAGTTGAAGTAGCAATCCTTTACAACCAATACCAAGCAATACTTTTCAAAAGGCATTTCACAACAAGTTCCTTTCTTAATGTCCCTCCTAAACCCATTTTACAAGTTGAAGTACTCATCCTTTTCACTACAACTTTACTTTACGACTTTTTTCTTCATGTCCCTCCTAAACCCATTTTACAATTTGAAGTACCCAACTTTTTCACCCAGAACTATACTTCACAACTTTTTGAATGCCCACAACACCAAGCAATACTTTTCAAAAGGTATTTCAGAACAAGTTATTTTCTTAATGTCCTTCCTAAACCCATTTTACAAGTTGAAGTTCCCAACCTTTTCACCCGCAACTATACTTTACAACTTTTGTGCACACCACAATATCATGCAAGTTTCCACTTCAGTTCAGATTTTTTTTTGTGCACGCCACAATATTATGCAAGTTTCCACTTCAGTTCAGATTTTTCTCAAAGAGATGAAAAAATTTAAAATACTGTTCCAAATTTTTTCATAGAAGATGGAAAGTTCAAGTTATCTTCTGAATTTTATTAAAGAACTTACAGTTCAATTCTAATTTCTCCAAAAAAATAAAAATCTTCCATTTCAGTTCTTAATTTCACAAAGACACAAGGAAATTTAAAGTTCTATTTAAAATTTCTCAATGAAGTGAAGAAAAGTTCAAGCTCTCTTCTGAATTTTCTCAATGAAAAAGATATTAGTTTTTGATCAATTCTATTTTTCCTAATAATATAAAAAGGTTCCACTTCAGTTCAGATGTTTCCCCAAAGACATAAATTTTAAATTCTCCTCCAAATTTTTTTGTAAAAGATAGAAAAAGTTACACATTGATCGTGAATATTTCTCTATGAAGATAAGGAGCTAATTTTCTCATTGATGTGAAGAAAAGTTCAAGTTCTTTTCCTAACTATCCATATGAGAAGAAATAAGTTACAGATCAATTCTATTTTTCAAGAAAAATAAAAATTTTCCACTTCAGTTCAGATTTTTCTCAAAGAGATGGAAAAATATTAAATTACTATTCTAAATTTTTCATAGAAGATAGAAAAAGTTATACATTGATCATGAAAAGTTAACTCAAGTCTGAATTTTATTAAAGAACTCACAGTTCAATTCTAATTTCTCCAGAGAAAAATAAAAATCTTCCACTTCAGTTCTTAATTTCACAAAGACACAAAGAAATTTAAAGTTCTCTTCTGAATTTTCTTAGAGAAAAGAAAAAAGTTATAGTTCAATTCTAATTTTTTTCAAAGAAAATAAAAAATCTCCAACAAGCATGCATAGTGAGAGAGAAATACAAAGTCAACCTGGGGGGATTTTCCGGCAAGTATGGTTAGGTTAGATTAGGTTAGACTAGATTAAGTTAGGTTAGACCAGATTAAGTTAGGTTAGATTAAGTTAGGTTAAGGCAGGTTAGGTAGGTTAGGTTAGGTTAGCTAGCTAACCGTCTCTCCATATTTAAGTTAGGTTAGGTTAGGCTAGATTAAGTTATGTTAGGTTAGGTTAAGTTAGGTTAGGTTAGCCTACGTACGCGCGCGTACGTAGGCTAACCTAACCTAACTTAACCTAACCTAACATAACTTAATCTAGCCTAACCTAACCTAACTTAAATATGGAGAGACGTTTCTTGAGGTGTGCAAAAAGTCGTAAAATAAAGTTGTGGTGGAAAAGATAACTACTTCAACTTGTAAAATTGGTTTATGAAGGACATTAAGAAAAAACTTGTTCTGAAAAAATATAATAGAGCCTTTTGAAAAGTATTGCTTGATGTTTGGGTGTGGAAAAAAGTCGTAAGGTAAAGTTGTGGTGAAAAAGACGGGTAATTCAAGTTGAAAAATTGGCTTAGAAGGGACATTAAGATAGGATGGTGCTCTGAAATGCCTTTTGAAAGGTATATTTTGGTGTTGAGGTATCCAAAAAACTGTAAATTATAGTGTCTGTTGAAATGAAAGTATGCTCTAACTTTTAATATGGGTTTAGGAAGGACATTAAGAAAGTAACTTGCTCTGAAATGTCTTTTGAAAAGTATTTCTTGGTGTTGAGGTATCCAGAATGCTGTAAAGTAAAGTTGTGGGTGAAAAGGATGGGTACTTCAAGTTGGAAAATGTGTTTAGAAGTGAAATTAAGAAAATAAGTTGCTCTGAAATGTCTTTTGTAAGGTATTGCTTTGTGTTGGAACATTCAAAAAGATGTAAAGTAAAGTTGTGGATGAAAAGGATTGGTACTTCAAGTTGTAAAATGGGTTTGGAAAGGGACATTAAGAAAGGAACTTGCTCTGAAATGCCTTTTGAAAGGTATTTCTTGATGTTGAGGTATCCGAAAAGCTGTGAAGTATAGTTCTGGGTGAAAAAGTTGGGTGCTTCAAGTTGGAAAATGGGTTTAGAATGAACATTAAGAAGAGACGTTGCTCTGAAATGTCTTTTGAAAGGTATTTCTTGGTGTTGGGGTATCCAAAAAGCTTTAAAGTAAAGTTGTTGGTGAAAAGGCATGATGCTTCAACTTATAAAATGAGTTTAAAACGGACATTAAGAAGGAACTTGCTCTGAAATGTCTTTTGAAAAGTATTTCTTGGTGTTGAGGTATCCAAAAAGCTGTAAAGTATAGTTGCGGGTGAAAAGGTTGGTAACTTCAACATTTAAAATGGGCTTAGGAAGGACATTAAGAAAATAACTTGTTCTGAAATGCCTTTTGAAAAGTATTGCTTGGTGTTGTGGGCATTCGAAAAGCTGTGAAGTATAGTTCTGGGTGAAAAAGTTGGGTACTTAAACTTGTAAAATGGGTTTAATAGGGACATTAAGAAAAGAACTTGTTCTGAAATGCCCTTTGAAAAGTATTGCTTGGTGTAGGAGCATTCAAAAAGCTGTAAAGTAAAATTTTAGGTGAAAAGGATGAGTACTTCAATTTGTAAAATGGGTTTAAGACGGTCACTAAGAAAAGAACTTGTTCTGAAATGTCTTTGAAAAGTATTGTTTGATGTTGGAGCATTCAAAAAGCTGTAGAGTAAAGTTGTGGATGAAAAGGATGGTTACTTCAACTTGTAAAATGGGTTTATAATTGAAATTATTAAAAGAACTTGTTCTTAAATGTCTTTGAAAAGTATTGCATGATATTGTCACATTCAAAAGAGCAAAACATCTGTCAAGTAAAGTTGTAGGTGAAATGGGTTGATGCTTCAACTTGTAAAATGGGTGTAGGAGTAATTTGCAGAAAGAAACTTGCTCCTAAATGCCCTTTGAAATGTATTGCTTGGTTTTGAGATATCCAAAAAGTTGTAAAGTAAAGTTGTGGGTGAAAAGAATGGCTACTTCAAGTTGTAAAATAGGTTTAGAAGGGACATTAAGAAAAGAAGTTGCTCTGAAATGTCTTTTGAATGGTATTTCTTGGTGTTGAGGCATCCAAAAAGCTGTAAAGTAAAATTGTGAGTGAAAAGGATGGATGCTTCAACTTGTAAAATTGGTTTAGGAGGGACATTAAGAAAGGAACTTGTAAAATTGGTTTAGGAGGGACATTAAGAAAGGAACTTGCTCTGAAATGACATTTGAAAAGTATTGCTTGGTGTTGAGATATCCAAAAAGCTGTAAAGTAAAGTTGTGGGTGAAAAGGATGGGTACTTCAAGTTCTAAAATGGGTTCAGAAGGGACATTAGCAAAGGAACTTGCTCTGAAATGTCTTTTGAAAAGTATTGCTTGATCTTGAGGTGTGCAAAAAGTCGTAAAATTAAGTTGTGTTGAAAAAGATAACTACTTCAACTTGTAAAATTGGTTTATGAAGGACATTAAGAAAAAACTTGTTCTGAAAAAATATAATAGAGCCTTTTGAAAAGTATTGCTTGATGTTTAGGTGTGGAAAAAAGTCGTAAAGTAAAGTTGTGGTGAAAAAGACGGGTACTTCAAGTTGGAAAATGGGTTTAGAAGGGACATTAAGAAAGGATGTTGCTCTGAAATGCCTTTTGAAAGGTATATTTTGGTGTTGAGGTATCCAAAAAGCTGTAAAGTAAAGTTTTGGGTGAAATGGATGGATGCTTCAACTTGTAATATGGTTTTAGGAGGGATATTAAGAAAGGAACTTGCTCTGAAATGCCTTTTGAAAAGTATTTCTTGGTGTTGAGGTATCCAAAAAGCTGTAAAGTAAAGTTGTGAGTGAAAAGGATGGGTACTTCAAGTTGGAAAATGGGTTTAGAAGTGACATTAAGAAAAGAAGTTGCTCTGAAATGTCTTTTGAAAGGTATTGCTTGGTGTTGGAGCATTCAAAACCTGTAAAGTAAAGTTGTGGGTGAAAAGGATTGGTACTTCAAGTTGGAAAATGGGTTTAGAAAGGGACATTAAGAAAGGAACTTGCTCTGAAATGCCTTTTGAAAAGTATTTCTTGGTGTTGAGGCATCCAAAAAGCTGTAAAGTAAAGTTGTGAGTGAAAAGGTTGGATGCTTCAACTTGTAAAATTGGTTTAGGAGGGACATTAAGAAAGGAACTTGCTCTGAAATGCCCTTTGAAAAGTATTCCTTGGTGTTGTGGGCATTCGAAAAGCTGTGAAGTATAGTTCTGGGTGAAAAAGTTGGGTACTTAAACTTGTAAAATGGGTTTAGGAGGGACATTAAGAAAAGAACTTGTTCTGAAATGCCGTTTGAAAAGTATTGCTTGGTGTTGGAGCATTCAAAATGCTGTAAAGTAAAATTTTAGGTGAAAAGGATGAGTACTTCAATTTATAAAATGGGTTTAGGAGGGACATAAAGAAAGGAACTGGTTCTGAAGTGCCTTTTGAAAAGTATTTCTTGGTGTTAGAGCATTCAAAAATTAGTAAAGTAAAGTTATGGGTGAAAGGGATGGGTACTTCAACTTGTAAAATGGGTTTAGGATGGATATTAAGAAAATAACATGTTCTGAAAAGATATAATAAAGCCAAAAAAAGTATTAAAAAATGGAGACTCAGGGGCCTTTGGGGTGCTGGGGGTCCTTTGGGAGTCTGGGGGGGCCCTTGAGGGCCGGGGGGGCCTTGGGGCGCCTGGGGGGCCTTGGGGGGTCCGGGGGTCCCTTTGAGAGTCCGGTGGTCTTTTGGGAGCCCGGGGGGCCTTGGGGGGCCGGGGGCGGCCCTTTGGGGGTCTGGGGGGCACTTGAGGGCCGATTGGTCCTTTGGGAGCCCGGTGGACCTTTGGGGACCGGGTGAGGGCCTTTGGGGGTCCGGGGGGCCCTTTGGGAGCCCGGTGGTCTTTTGGGAGTCCGATGGGCCTTTGGGGGTCTGGGGGGCACTTGAGGGCCGATTGGTCCTTTGGGAGCCCGGTGGACCTTTGGGGACCGGGGGCTTCCTTCGGGGTTGGGGTGGGGTATGAGGAACCCTTTGGGGTTGGGGTAGAGGACCTCACAACACTGTTAAAATACAACTTGTGTAGTATAACGACCACAGAGTTTCACCCTCAAATCCTCTTCTAAAATCTTCTTTTAAAATGTCTAACTGGTTCACCGAAATAATTCCATAACCTGTCTAAAACAGTTTCGCCCAAATAATCCCTAAACGTAATTTCAGCGTGTTCCTTTTGTTTTTGGCATCTCTGCGCTGACGCATTTGAAATTACAAAGAAACCTTTTCGCGCGCTAAAACAATTCATCGCTAAGATGTTTCTTGGAGAATTGTTTCCATGGCGTTTGGTTATTAATATCATTTGGAGTTCGACCAAAAGAGTTGTTTCCGAGGCAAAGACATTAATGACTTGGATCTATTCCTGGAGAAATGTTGACATTACCTGTCAGACATTATTAAGCTTTGCCTGGAAACAATTTGATTAATGACTGACAGCACAGGTGTTCCAAATTCCCAATTGATTACGCAATCACTTTCTCAGAAATCCATCTGCCCTAGGGACTCTATGCCCATATTTGATGTTAAAAAAAGTTGTAGGTGGCAGCAGGGGTGAATCGTGGGGCTGGTACCCCCTCTCTACTATTGTCTCCCATACTCTGGTATAATATAAATTATTTCAGGCAACTCTTATTTTTTGCTTGTTTCCCTGCTAAAAATTTGTGCTTCAAAAAATTGGATAATAGTTTTACTAAAAACTTAGTTAAATTTGCTTTGAACTACCAGTTGTATTACCGTTATATGAATCAATTAGTTGATTACCGCCATACAGGCTTATGTTAATAAAGGGTGAATATTCAGGTTTCGTGAATTAAGCTCCCTTAACTAGTCTTCTTTTTGATTTCCCAGTTAACTATAGAACTTTTAGTGACTAAATACATGAATAAATGGAGAAAAGAATAATAGCTTAGGTCCTACTTAAGGTTTGTTTTAGAAACGTGCCCCGTGTCAGAAATGTTGGTTAATCTCGTTTCAGGAAACCAAATTTTCAGCCTAATTTCCAAATTTTCAAAATTTTGCTTATGTCAAAAAAATTTCAAATTTTACCGAATTTTCAGCCTAAGCCAGATTTTCATATTAATGAATTATTATAAATGTTCCAACGGTAAATATTATCGTTTGAGTGACATAACATTTGAAAAAAAAATTTACCTTAGCTATGATTTAGTAGTATTTTGAGTTTCCTTGCTTGTTTTTGTCTTTTAACGAAAAATTGTCCTAAAATGATGAAATAAATTGATTTCCGTTCTAGTGAATGAATTCAAATGTTCAAGTTTTCTATAACTGGCTTTCTTGAGTTTTTAAAATGTGACTAATCATATTAAGTGAAATATATATATATATATATATATATATATATATATATATATATATATATATATATATATATATATATATATATATATATATATATATATATATATATATATATATATATATATATATATATATACATATATATATATATATATATATATATATATATATATATATATATATATATATATATATATATATATATATATGTATATATATTTATATATTTATATATATATTTTGAATGGCACACTATTAGGGAAAATACCTAAACAGCACCTCTTCCCATGATATAGTAATGTACCAAGTTTAATTTGCTTTCATTTTCTTGTCAAAAATTGATATTAAAAAAAAAATAAAATAAAAATAGATGTGCAAATGAGTTTACTTAGTAGTATTTCTTAGCTGTTGATGGAACATGTAATATCTTACAAATAGCGTAAAATGTATAGTCTAAATCTCAGATTAATAACGATTTATCAAAAACTAATATTTTTTCTCATGCATTAAAAGAAGAGCTGTGAAGGGAAAATGGATCTGACAGGGGCTTCCATTTAAAAACAGACTAAAGCTGTAGTTTAAAAATATACCTCTTAAGTGTGTGCAACACAAGCGCATCCTACTCTTTTTTTCATAACACAAGCCACTCCTTGAACATCCTTTGTGTGTGTCCTTTAAGTTCTAACGTTTCCCCTAATATAAAGCATGCCCCGTGTTCAACAGATCTTATTTGATGATGGGGACGATGGTTGATTAACCGTCCTCTCTTGTCTGGTGGCCTTAGGACGGAATCTTCTGTTGATTGATTTATTTAGATGGTCACTGTTCTTCCAATCTTCTTCAAGAATTTTGTTGGTAGCTTAACCGTCTCAACTGCCAGCTTGCCGTCTTCTATGTCACATAGTAACACAGTTGAACTGAGTGGTCTTCTAATTTTCTTTAAGAATTCTGTTATTTCTTTTTTTTCTGTTCTCTATCTTTGGCATCCAATTAATACGTGCTATGTAGTTTCAACTTGGCCCCATTTAACACAATTTTCACTTTCACCTAAGAACTTGGCTTTATATGCATGGGTACCAGCATGGGTAGATCTCAGTGTAAACATAATACTGCTTTCTTTTTTATTAAGCTTTTCATATAGTTTTCTTTCAAATTAAGTATTTGTTTTCTATTTGCTCACCATGTTCCATTTTTGTCTCTCCATTCATTTAGCTTGTCTATTTTAATGTTTCTTGATATATTTTCGATTATATCGATTAGTTTTGGTGTTATTTCTATTGTTGGTGCCCTTGAATCACAAATATGATCTGATTTTTACAAATTAGATCTGATTTTCATTAATTGAAATTACTTTTTGAGTGAGTGTAATATGCTCTATTGAACGCCATTTGAACAGTAAGGTTAATTTTACGTGAATAATTTGATAATTGGAAGAAAAGGCCAAAGTCTATTGGTATAACTTTCCCTCTATACACCTATGGTATTCCCATTGCAGCAAAAATTATAGTTAAAAAGTAAAAAAAAAATTAAAAATTTTGCATTTCCATAACACCTTTTAAGGAAGATTCTGGCAGAATGTTCGATGAAGATTTTTAATTTAATTTTTAATTTTTCTCTATACATAAATACAACAAGAATTTTCTATCAAGAAAAAACGAATTGCAGCCTATTGAGCTTTGACGCAGTACAACCAAATAATTATTTTAATTGGTTCTGATAAGCGCTATTGAACGCAGTTCAATAATTGCAGTTTCCTATGGAACGCCCAAAGATTACAAAAACATTTGTTGCTACAAGCCTATGGAACGCAGAACGCTTTATTTTTTTCGTTATTTATTATCATTAGAATTTCAATCACTCTTTTGGAACATTAATCCTTGGACAAGAAAAAGAGTTATGTTCTATAACCCTTCAAGACTTGCGATTTTTAATTGATATCTTTTGATTTAAGGCGGAATATGTATTCTGGCTGACGAGATGGGTCTTGGTAAAACTAGCCAGTCACTGACATTTATTGATGCCGTGTTCAAGTGTGGTATACGTGGTCCTTTCCTTGTCGTTGCGCCATTATCAACAATTCCGAATTGGCAAAGAGAAATTGTGAAACTTGGACAAATATGACCGTCATTGTTTATCATGGATCATCCAATAGTAGAAATATGATTACTGAATATGAGCCACAGTTTATAGACAGTAAGCTTATCGCAGATCATTTCTGGTCATCGTGAACAAAAAGCTCCTCCCACTTCTTTCTACCTTAGCTTGTTTAGCCTGTTTCTGAATATACCAGTAAGCTTAACGCAGATCATTTCTGGTCATCGTGAACAAAAAGCTCCTCCCACTTCTTTCTGCCTTAGCTTGTTTAGCCTGTTTCTTTCCACTCGCACCCCTGTCCGGGTTTTTATAATGGGAGAGATAGAGAATGATCATACTGCTATATTCTGTCTACTGTAATATGAGCTGTATTTTAAGGATGAAAACGGGAAAAGAGTGAAGGACGCTTTTAAGTTTAACGTTTTAATTACTACTTTTGAAGTTATTATTACAGATTGCGTTGAACTGAGAAGTTTTCCATGGAGATTGTGTATTATTGATGAAGCTCATAGGCTGAAAAACAAAAATTGTAAATTACTGAAAGGTTTGAGACTGTTGAATACCGAGCATCGTGTTCTTCTCTCTGGTACTCCGTTGCAAAATAATATTAGTGAGTTATTTTCACTTTTGAATTTCCTTGAGCCTCAGCAGTTTAATAATAGTGAATGTTTTTTGTGGGAGTTTGGGGATCTGGTGACAGAAGAGCATGTGCAGAAACTATAAGCTTTATTGAAGCCAATGATGTTAAGACGACTGAAAGAGGACGTTGAGAAAAATTTGGCTCCCAAAACTGAGACCATCGTCCAAGTTGAACTGACTAATATTCAAAAGAAATATTATAGAGGAATATTATAACGTAACTTTTCATTCTTGCAGAAAAGAACTAACTATCAAAACATTCCGAATTTAATTAACACTATGATGTAAGTAAGAAAATGTTGTATTCATCATTTTCTCTTAAACGGTGCTGAAGATCAAATTCAGTATGATATGAAGCAATCAGTGGATGGTCATGACTTCGATCATGATGAACTCTATTTTAGGTCACTTGTTCAGTCCTCTGGCAAACTTGTACTTGTTAATAAATTGCTGCAAAAGCTCAAAGCAGCAGGACATCGAGTTTTAATATTTTCACAAATTGTCAAATGTTTAGATATACTTGAAGATTATCTTATTTATCAGAAATATCCTTACGAAAGGATTGACGGTCGTATTACGGGTAACCTCCGGCAAGCGGCGATTGATCGCTATTCAAAACCGGACTCAGATCGATTCGTATTCCTCTTATGTACAATGGCCGGCGGCTTAGGTATTAATTTAACTGCTGCCGGTACAGTGATTATTTATGATTCTGATTGGAACCCTCAGAATGATTTACAAGCACAGGCAAGGTGACATCGGATTGGACAATCAGAAACAGTGAAAGTTTACCGATTGATTACTAGAAACACATATGAAAGAGAAATGTTTGACAAAGCCTCTAAAAAGCTTGGACTTGATAAAGCTTTTCTTCAAAGTATGAACACTTCTCAAAGTGCAAAATGAAGTGATGATAAGGATGTAGCATCTGCTGGCATATCTGGCTGTGGGAGGCTAGGAAAGCAACTTTCTAAGAAGGAAATTGAAGATCTAATTAAAAAAGGTGACTAGTGCATCTGATTTTTAAACTACAAGGAACTTATGCTTGAGCCAAAACTTGCTCCCACGTTGTGGTCCTGATTCAAATTTTTGAAAATTATAAGTGTGTTCCAGACTGAATTATCATAGATGATAATAAATTATTTGCTAATGTTTGCATTCCCAGATAACAGATAACACATAATTATAAGCACTTTGTATTGCTATAAGCAAAACGGTCGACAATGTTAGCTCTTTTTCTGTATTAAATAAAAAAAAGTTGTTTCTTTTTTCAAATGAAAATAAAGACTGACAGTAGAATAAAGAGAAATTATTCCATGTATTGGAGAGGGACCTTCCTTTGACCCTGAAGTTTGATATTTGTAGGGGGGACCCTATAACTCCTGACAGTACACCATATATGGGCATAGAATCCCCAGGGAGAACACGTTTCCAAGGAATTGATTTGTTGGTGTTCGTCCAGGAGAATTATCTCCGGGTGAAGTTTATTAATGTCTGATGGATGATGACAAGGTTGATTGATTTGTTGGTGTTCGTCTAGGAGAATTGTCTCCGGGCGAAGTTTATTAATGACTGATGGATGATGTCAAGGTCGATTGATTTGTTGATATTCGTCCAGGAGAATTGTCTCTGGGCAGAAGTTTGCACATGCATATTAACGGTGGGGAAAATGTTTTGATTTTAGAGCTGAAAAGATTAACGCGGGAAAGGGTTTCCTAGGAATTTTAAATGTGACAGCGAAGGGATGCCAAAACAAAAGGAAAACGCAGAAATTACGTTTTGGGATTATTTGGGCGAAACCATTTTAGACATTTTAGAAGATGATTTAAGCGAAACCGTTTGAGGCATTTTAGAAGATGATTTTAGAAGATGTTTTGAAGGTGAAACTCTGTGGTCGTTGTAATACACAAGTTGCATTTGAACAGTGTTGTAAGGTCCTCTACCCCAACTCCAAAGGGCCCTGACCCCCTACCCCAACCCCGAAGGAACCCCCCGGCCTCCAAAGGCCCCGAGCCCCCAAAGACCCCTCCCTCCCCAGGCCCCCAAAAGCGCCCCGATGCCCCATTTTTTAGTATTTTTTATTTGCGCATTTGAGACACAAAAGTGCCCCAACCCCCAACATTTTGGTTCCCCTCAAATATATCATTTCAGAACAAGTTCTTACCTAATGTCCCTCCTAAACCAATTTTACAAGTTGAATTACTCATCCTTTTCACCCACAACTCTACTCTAAGAATTTTTGAATACCAAAACATCAAGCAATACTTTACAAAAGCCATTTCAGAACAAGTTCTTTTCATAATATCCCACCTAAACCCATTTTACAGGTTGAACTACTCATCTTTTTCAGCCTCAACTTTACTTTACAGCTTTTTGCATACCCACAAAATCAAGCAATACTTTACAAAAGGCATTTCAGAACAAGTTCTTTACGTAATGTCCTTCCCAAACCAATTTTACATGTTGAACTACTCATCTTTTTCGCCCCCAACTTTACTTTAGGACTTTTTGAATACCCTAACACCAAGCAATACTTTTCAAAAGGCATTTCAGAACGAGTTCCTTTCTTAATGTCCCTTCTAAACCAATTTTACAAGTTGAACTACTCATCCTTTTCACCACAGCTTTACTTTACTGCTTTTCGCATACCCACAACATCAAGCAATAAATTTCAAAAGGCTTTTTATATTTTTTCAGAACAAGTTCTTTATGTAATGTCCCTCCTAAAACAATTTTACAACTTGAACTGCTTATCCTTTTCATCAACAACTTTACTTTACTGCTTTTTGCATACCCAAAACATCTAGCAATACTTTTCAAAGGGCTTTATTATATTTTGTCAGAACAAGATCTTTACGTAATGTCTCTTCTAAACATATTTTACGGTTTGAACTATACATCCTTTTCACCCCAACTTTACTTTGTAACTTTTTGAATGCCACAACATCAGGCAATACTTACCAAAAGGAATTATTATAATTTTTCAGAACAAGTTCTTTATGTAATGTCCCTCCCAAACCATATTTACAAGTAGAACTAGTCATCCTTTTCACCATAACTTTAATTTAAGACTTTTTGAATACCACAACATCAAGCAATACTTTTCAAAAAGATTTTCAGAACAAGTTCCTTTCTTAATGTCCCTTCTAAACCAATTTTACTGATTGAACTACTCAACCTTTTCACCACAACATTACATTACGGCTTTTTGCATACCCACAACATCAAGCAATACTTTCAAAGGCTTTTTTATATCTTTTCAGAACAATTTCTTTACGTAATGTCCTGTCTAAATCAATTTTAAAAGTTGAACTACTCATGCTTTCCAACCACAACTTTACTCTATGACTTTTTTAATACCCCAACATCAAGCAATACTTTTTTATATCCTTTCAGAACAAGCTCTTTATGCATAGTCCTCTCTAAACCAACTTTACAATTTGAACCACTCATCCTTTTCAACACAACTTTACTTTAAGACTTTTTGAATAACACAACATCAGGCATTACATTTCAAAATACTTTTTTATATATTTTCAGAACAATTTCTTTATGTGATGCCCCTTCTAAACCAATTTTACAAGTTGAACTACTCATCCTTTTCACCAGAACTTTACTTTAATGCTTTTTGAATAACCACAACATCAAGCAATACTTTTCAAAAGGCTTTTTCATATCTTTTCAGAACAAGTTCTTTATGTATAGTCCTCCCTAAACCAATTTTACAGGTTGAACTACTCATCTTTTTCACCCACAACATTACTTTACGACTTTTTGTATACCACAACATCAAGCAATTCTTTTCCAAAGGCTTTTTAATATTTTTAAAAACGAGTTCTTTATGTAATGTCCCTTCTAAACCAATTTTACAAGTTGAAGTACGCATCCTTTTCCCCAGAACTTAAGTTTACGACTTTTTGAATAACAGAACATCAGGTATTACTATTCAAAATGCTTTTTCATATCTTTTAAGAACAATTTCTTTATGTATTGTACTCATTAAATCTATTTTAAAGGTTGAAGTACTCATTCTTTCTAACCAAAATTTCACACTACGACATTTTGATTACTCCAAAACATCAAGCAATACTTTTCAAAAGGCTTTTTTATATCTTTTCAAAACAATTTCTTTATGTAATGTCCCTTCTAAACCAATTTTACAAGTTGAAGTACTCATCTTTTTACCAAAAATTAACTTTACGGGTTTTTGCATACCCCAACATCAAGCAATACCTTTCAAAAGGCTTTTTTATATTTTTTCAGAACAAGTTCCTTATGTAATGTCCCTTCTAAACCAATTTGACAAGTTGAAGGTACCCATCCTTTTCACCACAACTTTACTTTACGGGTTTTTGCATACCCCAACATCAAGCAATACCTTTCAAAAGGCTTTTTTATATTTTTTTCAGAACAAGTTCGTTTCATAATGAACCTTCTAAACCAATTTTACAATTTGAAGTACTCATCCTTTTCACCAACAACTTTACTTTACGACTTTTTGAATACCTCAACATCAAGCAATACTTTTCAAAAGGCTTTTTATATCCTTTCAGAAAAAGTTCTTTTCATAATATCCCACCTAAACCCATTTTACATGTTGAAATAATCATCTTTTTCGCCCACAACTTTACTTTAGGACTTTTTGAATACCCTAACACCAAGCAATTGTTTTCAAAGAACATTTCAGAAAAAGTTTTTTTCATAATATCCCTCCTAAACCCATTTTACAAGTTGAAGTACATATCTTTTTCACCCACAACTTTACTTTATGACTTTTTGAATACCCCAACACCAAGCAATACTTTTCAAAGGACATTTCAAAACAAGTTCTTTTCTTAAGTTCCATCCTAAACCCATCTTACAACTTGAAGTACCAATTTTTTTCACCCACAACTTTACTTTACTGCTTTTTGAATACCCTAACACCAAGCAATACTTTTCAAAGGGCATTTCGGAACAAGTTCCCTTCCTAATGTCTCTCCAAAACCCATTTTACAAGTTGAACTACCATCCTCTTCACCGATAACTTTATATTACAGCATTTTGAATACCCCAACACCAAGTAATACTTTTCAAAAGTATTTCTGAACAAGTTCTTTACGTATTGTCCTTCCTAAACTATTTCTACAAGTTGAACTACTCATCTTTTTCACCCACAACTTTACTTTCCGACTTTTTGAATACCTCAACAACAAACAATACTTTTCAAAGTAATTTCAGAACAAGTTCCTTTCCTAATGTCCATCCTAAACTAATTTTACAAGTTGAACTACTCATCTTTTTCAGCCACAACTTTACTTTACTGCTTTTTAAATACCCCAACATCAAGCAATATTTTACATAAGGCATTTCAGAACAAGTTCTTTCCTTAATGTCTCTCCTAAACTCATTTTACAAGTTCAAGTACTCATCCTTTTCACTACAACTTTACTTTACGACTTTTTGTATCCCCCAAAATCAAGCAATATTTTACATAAGGCATTTCAGAACAAGTTCTTTCCTTAATGTCTCTCCTAAACCAATTTTACAAGTTGAAGTACCTATCATTTTTACCCAAAACTTTACTTTGTAGCTTTTTGAATACCCCAACACCAAGCAATACTTTTCAATGGCATTTTAGAACAAGTTCTTTACGTAATGTCCCCCCTGAACCCATTTTACAACTTGAAGAACTCATCCTTTTTACCAAAACAATAATTTACAGCTTTTTGAACACCCCAACAGCAAGCAATACCTTTCAAAGACATTTCAGAACAAGTTCTTTTCGTAATGTCCCTCCTAAACCCATTTAAAAGTAGAATTACCCATCCTTGTCACCCAATACTTTACTTTACAGCTTTTTGAATAACACAACACCAGGTAATACTTTTAAAAAGGCATTTCAGAACAATTTCTTTTCTTAACGTCCCTCCTAAACCCATTTTACAACTTGAACTACTCATCTTTTTCACCCACAACATTACTTTACTGATTTTTGAACACCCCAACATCAAGCAATAATTTACAAAAGGCATTTCAGAGCAAGTTCTTGTCTTAATATCCCGCCTAAACCCATTTTACAAGTTGAACTACTCATGTTTTTCACCCACAACATTACTTTACTGCTTTTAGGATACCTCGACACCAAGCAATACTTTTCAAAGAGCATTTCAGAATAAGATCTTTTCTTAATGTTCCTCCTAAACTCATTTTACAAGTTGAACTACTCCTCCTTATCACCCAAAACTTTACTTTACAGCTATTAAGGTACCTCAACACCAAGCAATACTTTTCAAAAGGCATTTCAGAACAATTATTTTCTCAATGTCACTCCTAAACCCATTTTAACCCTTGAAGTACTCATCCTTTTCACCCACAACATTACTTTACTGCTTTGAGGATACCTCAACACCAAGCAATACTTTTCAAAAGCTTTTCAGAGCAATTTTTTTTTCTTAATCTCCCTCCTAAACCAATTCTATAAGCTGGACAGCTCATCTTTTTCACCCGCAACTTTACTCTATGACTTTTTGAACACCCCAACATCAAGCAATAGTTTTCAAAAGGCGTTTCTGAACAAGTTCCTTTCTTAATATCGCTCCTAAACCCATTTTGCAACTTGACGTACTCATCCTTTTCACCAAAACTTTATTTTACAGCCTTTTGAACACCCCAACACCAAGTAATAGTTTTCAAAGGACATCTCAGAAAAAGTTCTTTTCATAATATCAATGCTAAACCCTTTTAAAAGTTGAAGTACTTATCTTTTTCACCCACAACTTTAATTTACGACCTTTTGAATACCCCAACACCAGGCAATACTTTTCAAAGGACATTTCAGAACCAGTTCTTTTCTTAATGTCCTCCCTAAACCAATTTTACATGTTGAAGAACTCAACCTCTTCACCCACAACTTTACTTTGCAGCTTTTTGAATACCCTAACACCAAGTATTACTTTTCAAAAGGTATTTCAGAACAAGTTCTTTTCTTATTGCCTCTCCAAAACCCATTTTACAAGTTGAACTACCATCTTTTTCACCCGCAACTTTAATTTACAGCATTTTGAATACCCCAACACCAAAGTAATACTTTCCAAATCTATTTCAGAACAAGTTCTTTTATTAATGTCCCTCCTAAACCCATCTTATAACTTGAAGTACCAATTTTTTTCACCCACAACTTTACTTTACAGCTTTCTGAACACCCCAACATCAACAGAGACATGCAGAAAGCTGGGCTAATTTAGGTTCACTTAGAGTGGCGCACCATTCTAAGTTAACCTAAATTAACCCAGCTTTCTGCATGTCTCTGGTGATGTTGGGGTGTTCAAAAAGCTGTAAAGTAAAGTTGTGGGTGAAAAAGATTCGTACTTCAAGTTGTAAGATGGGCTTAGGAGGAACACTAAGAAAAGAACTTGTTCTTAAATAGCTTTGGAAAGTATATCTTTGGTTTTGGGGTATTCAAAATGCTGTAAAGTAAAATTGCGGGTGAAAAAGATGGTAGTTCAACTTTTAAACTGAGTTTTGGAGAGGCAATAAGAAAAGAACTTGTTCTGAAATACCTTTTGAAAAGTAATGCTTGGTGCTAGGTTATACAAAAAGCTATAAAGTAAAGTTGAGGGTGAAAACGTTTAGTTCTTCAACATGCAAAATCGGCTTAGGGAGGACATTAAGAATAGAACTTGTTCTGAAATGTCCTTTGAAAAGTATTGCCTGGTGTTGGGGTATTCAAAAGGTCGTAAATTAAAGTTGTGGGTGAAAAAGATAAGTACTTCAACTTTTAAAAGGGTTTAGCAGGGATATTATGAAAAGAACTTTTTCTGAGATTTCCTTTGAAAACTATTACTTGGTGTTGGGGTGTTCAAAAAGCTGTAAAATAAAGTTTTGGTGAAAAGGATGAGTACTTCAAGTTGCAAAATGGGTTTAGGAGGGACATTAAGAAAGGAACTTGTTCTGAAACGCCTTTTGAAAACTATTGCTTGATGTTGGGGTGTTCAAAAAGTCATAAAGTAAAGTTGCGGGTGAAAAAGATGAGCTGTTCAACTTATAGAATTGGTTTAGGAGGGATATTAAGAAAAGAACTTGCTCTGAAAAGCCTTTGAAAAGTATTGCTTGGTATTGAGGTATCCTAAAAGCAGTAAAGTAATGTTGTGGGTGAAAAGGATGAGTACTTCAAGTTGTAAAATGGGTTTAGGATTGACATTAAGAAAATACTTGTTCTGAAATGCCTTTTGAAAAGTATTGCTTGGTGTTGAAGTACCTTAATAGCTGTAAAGTAAAGTTTTGGGTGAAAAGGAGGAGTAGTTCAACTTGTAAAATGAGTTTAGGAGGAACATTAAGAAAAGAATTTGTTCTGAAATGCCCTTTGAAAAGTATTGCTTGGTGTTGAGGTATCCTAAAAGCAGTAAAGTAATGTTGTGGGTGAAAAAGACGAGTAGTTAAACTTGTAAAATGGGTTTAGGCGGGAATTTAAGAAAAGAACTTGCTCTGAAATGCCTTTTGTAAAGTATTGCTTGATCTTGGGGTATTTAAAAAGCAAAAAAGTAAAGTTGTGGCTGAAAAAGATGAGTAGTTCAACTTGTAGAAATGTTTTAGGAAGGACAATACGTAAAGAAACTGTTCAGAAATACTTTAAAAAAATATTACTTGGTGTTGGGGTATTCAAAATGCTGTAATGTAAAGTTGTGGGTGAAGAGGATGGTAGTTCAACTTGTAAAATGGGTTTTGGAGAGACATTAGGAAGGGAACCTGTTCTGAAATGTCCTTTGAAAAGTATTGCTTGGTGTTAGGGTATTCAAAAAGCTGTAAAGTAAAGTTGTGGGTGAAAAAGATTGGTACTTCAAGTTGTAAGATGGATTTAGGATGGAGATTAAGAAAAAAACTTGTTCTGAAATGCCCTGTGAAAAGTATTGCTTGGTGTTGGGGTATTCAAAAATTCATAAAGTAAAGTTGTGGGTGAAAAAGATCTGTACTTCAACTTGTAAATTGGGTTTATGAGGGATATTATGAAAAGAAACTTTTCTGAAATGTACTTTGAAAAGTATTGCTTGGTGTTAGGGTATTCAAAAAGTCCTAAGGTAAAGTTGTGGGTGAAAAAGATGAGTAGTTCAACATGTAAAATGGGTTTAGGTGGGATATTATGAAAAGAACTTTTTCTGAAAGGATATAAAAAGCCTTTTGAAAAGTATTGCTTGATGTTGAGGTATTCAAAAAGTCGTAAAGTAAAGTTGTTGGTGAAAAGGATGAGTAGTTCAAATTGTAAAATTGGTTTAGGAGGGATATTAGTAAAAGAATTTGTTCTGAAAAAATATAAAAAAAAACCTCTGAAAAGTATTGCTTGATGTTGTGGGTATGTAAAAAGCAGTAAAGTAAAGTTGTGGCTGAAAAAGATGAGTAGTTCAACTTGTAGAAATGGTTTAGGAAGGACAATACGTAAAGAAATTGTTCAGAAATACTTTTGAAAAATATTACTTGGTGTTGGGGTATTCAAAATGCTGTAATGTAAAGTTGTGGGTGAAGAGGATGGTAGTTCAACTTGTAAAATGGGTTTTGGAGAGACATTAGGAAGGGAACCTGTTCTGAAATGTCCTTTGAAAAGTATTGCTTGGTGTTAGGGTATTCAAAAAGCTGTAAAGTAAAGTTGTGGGTGAAAAAGATTGGTACTTCAAGTTGTAAGATGGATTTAGGATTCAACTTGTAGAAATGGTTTAGGAAGGACAATACGTAAAGAAATTGTTCAGAAATACTTTTGAAAAATATTACTTGGTGTTGGGGTATTCAAAATGCTGTAATGTAAAGTTGTGGGTGAAGAGGATGGTAGTTCAACTTGTAAAATGGGTTTTGGAGAGACATTAGGAAGGGAACCTGTTCTGAAATGTCCTTTGAAAAGTATTGCTTGGTGTTAGGGTATTCAAAAAGCTGTAAAGTAAAGTTGTGGGTGAAAAAGATTGGTACTTCAAGTTGTAAGATGGATTTAGGATGGTAATTAAGAAAAAAACTTGTTCTGAAATGCCCTGTGAAAAGTATTGCTTGGTGTTGGGGTATTCAAAAAGTCATAAAGTAAAGTTGTGGGTGAAAAAGATATGTACTTCAACTTGTAAATTGGGTTTAGGAGGGATATTATGAAAAGAAAATTTTCTGAAATGTTCTTTGAAAAGTATTGCTTGGTGTTAGGGTATTCAAAAAGTCCAAAGGTAAAGTTGTGGGTGAAAAGGATGAGCAGTTCAACATCTAACATGGGTTTAGGTGGGATATTATGAAAAGAACTTTTTCTGAAAGGATATAAAATGCATTTTGAAAAGTATTGCTTGTTGTTGAGGTATTCAAAAAGTCGTAAAGTAAAGTTTTGGGTGAAAAGGATGAGTAGTTCAAATTGTAAAATTCGTTTACGAGGGATATTATTAAAAGAAGTTGTTCTGAAAAAATATAAAAAAAAACATCTGAAAAGTATTGCTTGATGTTGTGGGTATGCAAAAAGCAGTAAAGTAAAGTTGTGGCTGAAAAAGATGAGTAGTTCAACCAGTAGAAATGGTTTAGGAAGGACAATACGTAAAGAAATTGTTCAGAAAGGATATATAAAGCCTTTTGAAAAGATTGCTTGACGTTGGGGTATGCAAAAAGTCGTAAAGTAAAGTTGTGGTGAAAAGAATGAGTACTTCAAATTGTAAAATGGGTTTAGGAGGGAAATTATGAAAAGAACTTGTTCTGAAAGGATATAAAAAGGCCTTTTGAAAAGTATTGCTTGATTTTGTGGTATTCAAAAAGTCGTAAAGTAAAGTTGTGGGTGAAAAGGATGAGTACTTCAAATTGTAAAATAGGTTTAGGAGGGATATAATAAAAAGAACTTGTTCTGAAAAAATATAAAAATGTCTTTGGAAAAGTATTGCTTGATGTTGGGGTATGCAAAAAGTCGCAATGTAATGTTGTTGATAAATAAGATGAGTAATTCAAACTTTAAAATTGGTTTAGGGAGGACAATACATAATGAATTTGTTCTGAAAAAATATAAAAAAGCCTTTTTAATAGTGTTGATTGATGTTGTGGTATTAAAAAAGTTGTAAAGTAAAGTTGTGGGTGAAAAGGATGAGCAATTCAAATTGTAAAATTGGTTTAGAAGGAACATTACATAAAGAACTTGTTTTGAAAAAAACATAATAAAGCCTTTTGAAAAGTTTTGCTTGATGTTGTGGGTATGCAAAAAGCAGTAAAGTAAAGTTGTGGCTGAAAAAGATGAGTAGTTGAACCTGTAAAATTGGTTTAGAAGGACTATACATAAAGAACTTGTTCTGAAAAGATATAAAAAAAGCCTTTTGAAAAGTATTGCTTGATGTTGTGGTATTCAAAAAGTCGTAAAGTAATGTTGTGGGTGAAAAAGATGAGTACTTCAACTTGTAAAATGGGTTTAGGAAGGACTTTACAGAAAGAACTTGTTTTAAAAAGAAAAAAAAGCCTTTTGAAAAGTATTGCTTGATGTTGTGGTATTCAAAAGCCGTAAAATTGTGGTGAAAAGGATGAGTACTTCAACCAAATTGGTTTAGAAGGGACATTACATAAAGAACTTGTTCTGAAAAAATATAAAAAAGCCTTTTGAAAGGTGTTGCTTGATTTTGGGGTATGCAAAAACCCGTAAAGTTGTGGTGAAAAATAGGAGTACTTCAACTTGTAAAATTGGTTTAGAAGGGACGTTACATAAAGAAATTGTTTTGAAAAGATATAAAAAAGCCTTTTGAAAAGTATTGCTTGATGTTGGGGTATTCAAAAGTAGTAATGTAATGTGGTGGGTGAAAAAGATGAGTAGATCACGCTTTAAAATGGGCTTAGGGAGGACAACACATAAAGAACTTTTTTTGAAAAGATGTAAAAAAGCCTTTTGAATAGTAATGCCTGATGTTGTGGTATTCAAAAAGTCGTAAAGTAAAGTTGTGGTGAAAAGGATGAGTACTTCAACTTGTAAAATTGGTTTAGAAGGGACATTACATAAAGAACTTGTTTTGAAAAGATATAAAAAAGCCTTTTGAAAAGTATTGCTTGATGTTGGGGTATGCAAAAAGTCGTAAGGTAAAGTTGTGGGTGAAAAAGATGAGTACTTTGACTTGTAGAATTGGTTTAGGGAGGACTATACATAAAGAACTTGCTCTGAAAAGATATAAAAAAGTCTTTTGAATAGTATTGCTTGATGTTGGGGTATGCAAAAAGTCGTAAAGTAATGTTGTGGTTGAAAAAGATGAGTACTTCAACTTGTAAAATGTGTTTAGAAGGGACATTAAATAAAGAACTTGTTCTGAAAAGATATAAAAAAAGCCTTTTGAAAATTATTGATTGTTTTTGTGGGTATGCAAAAAGCAATAAAGTAAATTTGTGGTGAAAAAGATGAGTAGTTCAACTTGTAAAATGGGTTTAGGCGGGATATTAAGAAAAGAACTTGCTCTGAAATGCCTTTTGTAAAGTATTGCTTGATGTTGGGGTGTTCAAAAAGTTGTAAAGTAAAGTTGTTGGTGAAAAGGATGAGTACTTAAAGTTGTAAAATGGGTTTAGGAGGGACATTAAGAGAGGAACTTGTTCTGAAATACCTTTTGAAAAGTATTACTTGGTGTTGTGGCATTCAAAAAGCTGTAAAGTAAAGTGCTGGGTGATAAGGATGGGTAATTCAACTTTTGAATGGGTTTAGGCAGAACATTACGAAAAGAACTTGTTCTGAAATGTCTTTGAAAGGTATTGCTTTGTGTTGGGGTGTTCAAAAAGCTGTAAAGTAATGTTGTGGGTGAAAAAGATGAGCAGTTCAACATGTAAAATGGGTTTAGGTGGGATATTATGAAAAGAACTTTTTCTGAAAGGATATAAAAAGCCTTTTGAAAAATATTGCTTGCTGTTGAGGTATTCAAAAAGTCGTAAAGTAAAGTTTTGGGTGAAAAGGATGAGTAATTAAAATTGTAAAATTGGTTTACGAGGGATATTATTAAAAGAGGTTGTTCTGAAAAAAATATATAAAAAAACCTCTGAAAAGTATTGCTTGATGTTGTGGGTATGCAAAAAGCAAAAAAGTAAAGTTGTGAAAGGATAGTAATGTTGTGGTGAAAAGGATGAGTAGTTCAACATGTAAAATGGGTTTAGGTGGGATATTATGAAAAGAACTTGTTCTGAAATGCCATTGAAAAGTATTGCTTGGTTCTGGGGTATTCAAAAAGCTATAAAGTAAAGTTTTGAAATATCTTTCTGATGAGTACTTCGGAAAGACATCGTTCGGAAAACGATGAGTACTTCAAGTTGTAAAATGGGTTCAGGAGGGACATTACGTAAAGAACTTGTTCTGAAATGCCATTGAAAAGTATTGCTTGGTGTTGGGGTATTCAAAAAGCTATAAAGTAAAGTTTTGGGTGAAAAGGATAGGTACTTCAACTTGTAAAATTGGTTTAGAAGAGACATTAAGGAAAGAACTTGTTCTGAAATGCCTTATGTAAAGTATTGCTTGATGTTGGGGTTTGCAAAAAGTCGTACAGTAAATTTGTAGCGAAAAGGATGACTACTAGAACTTGTAAAATGGGTTTAGGAGGGACATTAAGAAATGAACTTGTTCTGAAAAGCCTTTTGAAAAGTATTGCTTGATGTTGGGGTATTTAAAAAGCAGTAAAGTAAAGTTGTGGCTGAAATAGATGAGTAGTTCAACTTGTAAATTTAGTTTAGGATGGACATTAGGAAAGGAACTTGTTCTGAAATGCCTTTGAAAAGTATTGCTTGTTGTTGAGGTATTCAAAAAGTCGTAAAGTAAAGTTGTGGGTGAAAAAGATGAGTAGTTCAACTTGTAGAAATGGTTTAGGAAGGACAATACGTAAAGAAATTGTTCAAAAATACCTTTGAAAAGTATTACTTGGTGTTGGGGTATTCAAAATGCTGTAATGTAAAGTTGTGGGTGAAGAGGAATGTAGTTCAACTTGTAAAATGGGTTTTGGAGAGAGACAATAGGAAGGGAACTTGTTCTGAAATGCCCTTTGAAAAGTATTGCTTGGTGTTAGGGTATTCAAAAAGCAGTAAAGTAAAGTTGTGGGTGAAAAAAATTGGTACTTCAAGTTGTAAGATGGGTTTAGGATGGATATTATGAAAAGAAATTTTTCTGAAATGTTCTTTGAAAAGTATTGCTTGGTGTTAGGGTATTCAAAAAGTCCTAAAGTAAATTTGTGGGTGAAAAAAATATGTACTTCAAGTTGTAAGACGGGTTTAGGAGGGATATTATGAAAAGAAATTTTTCTGAAATGTTCTTTGAAAAGTATTGCTTGGTGTTAGGGTATTCAAAAACTCCTAAAGTAAATTTGTGGGCGAAAAAGTTGAGCAGTTCAACATGTAAAATGGGTTTAGGTGGGATATTATGAAAAGAACTTTTTCTGAAAGGATATAAAAAGGCTTTTGAAAAGTATTGCTTGATGTTGAGGTATTCAAAAAGTCGTAAAGTAAAGTTGTGGGTGAAAAGGATGAGTAATTCAAATTGTAAAATTTGGTTTACGAGGGATATTATGAAAAGAACTTTTTCTGAAAAAATATAAAAAAGCCTTTGAAAAGTATTGCTTGATGTTGTGGGTATGCAAAAAGCAGGAAAGTAAAGTTGTGGCTGAAAAAGATGAGTAGCTCAACCAGTAAAATTGGTTTAGGAGGGACATTACGTAAAAAACTTTTTCTGAAAGGATATTAAAAGCCTTTTTAAAAGATTGCTTGATATTGGGGTATGCAAAAAGTCGTAAAGTAAAGTTGCGGTGAAAAGGGTGCGTACTTCAAATTGTAAAATGAGTTTAGGAGGGATATTATGAAAAGAACTTGTTCTGAAAGGATATAAAAAGGCCTTTTGAAAAGTATTGCTTGATGTTGAGGTATTCAAAAAGTCAAAGAGTAAAGTTGTGGGTGAAAAGGATGAGTAGTTCAAATTGTAAAATTGGTTTAGGAGGGACATAAAAAAAAGAGCTTGTTCTGAAAAAATATAGAAAAGCCTTTTGAATAGTACTGCTTGATGTTGGGGTATGCAAAAAATCCGTAATGTAATGTTGTGGGTGAAAAAGATGAGTAGTTCAACTTGTAAAATAGGTTTTGGGAGGGCTATACATAAAGAACTTGTTCTGAAAAGATATAAAAAACCCTTTTGAAAAGTATTACTTGATGTTTTGGTATTCAAAAAGTCGTAAAGTAAAGTTGAGGGTGAAAATGATGAGTAGTTCAACTTGTAAAATTGGTTTAGAAGGGACAGTACATAAAGAACTTGTTTTGAAATTATATAATAAAGCCTTTTGAAAAGTTTTGCTTGATGTTGTAGGTATGCAAAAAGCAGGAAAGTAAAGTTGTGGCTGAAAAATATGAGTAGTGCAACCTGTAAAATTGGTTTAGAAGGACTATACATAAAGAACTTGTTCTGAAAAAATATAAAAAAGCCTTATGAAAAGTATTGCTTGATTTTGTGGCATTCAAAAAGTTGTAAAGTAATTTTGTGGGTGAAAAAGATGAGTACTTCAACTTATAAAATTGGTTTAGGGAGGACTATACATAAAGAAATTGCTTTAAAAAGATATAAAAAAGCCTTTTGAAAAGTAAGCTTGATGTTGTGGTTTTCAAAAAGCCGTGAAGTAAAGTTGTGGTGAAAAGGATGAGGACTTCAACTTGTCAAATTAGTTTAGAAGGGACATTACATAAAGAACTTGTTCTGAAAAAATATAAAAAAGCCTTTTGAAAGGTGTTGCTTGATGTTGGGGTATGCAAAAACCCGTAAAGTAAAGTTTTGGTGAAAAAGATGAGTACTTCAACTTGTAAAATTGGTTTAGAAGGGACATTAAATAAAGAACTTGTTTCGAAAAGATATAAAAAAAACCTTTTGTAAAGTATTGCTTGATGTCGGGGTATGCAAAAAGTCGTAAAGTAATGTTTTGGGTGAAAAAGAATAGTACTTCATCTTGTAAAATTGGTTTAGGGAGGACTATACATAAAGAATTGTTCTGAAAATATATAAAAAAGCCTTTTGAAAAGTATTGCTTGATGTTGTGGTATTCAAAAAGTCGTAAAGTAAAGTTGTGGTGAAAAGGATGAGTAATTCAAATTGTAAAATTGGTTTACGAGGGATATTATGAAAAGAACTTTTTCTGAAAAAATTTAAAAAAGCCTTTGAAAAGTATTGCTTGATGTTGTGGGTATGCAAAAAGCAGGAAAGTAAAGTTGTGGCTGAAAAAGATGAGTAGCTCAACCAGTAAAATTGGTTTAGGAGGGACATTACGTAAAAAACTTTTTCTGAAAGGATATTAAAAGCCTTTTGAAAAGATTGCTTGATATTGGGGTATGCAAAAAGTCGTAAAGTAAAGTTGCGGTGAAAAGGATGCGTACTTCAAATTGTAAAATGAGTTTAGGAGGAATATTATGAAAAGAACTTGTTCTGAAAGGATATAAAAAGGCCTTTTG
This sequence comes from Artemia sp. Qi Xiang Cuo, assembly GCF_049724085.1. NCBI lineage: Eukaryota > Metazoa > Arthropoda > Branchiopoda > Anostraca > Artemiidae > Artemia > Artemia sp. Qi Xiang Cuo. The sequence continues at coordinate 50,761,515 of NC_142804.1, read as the reverse complement.
AAAAGTCTTGCTTGATGTTGTGGTATTCAAAAAGTCATAAAGTAAAGTTGTGAGTGAAAAGGATGAGTACTTCAAATTGTAAAATTGGTTTAGGAGGGATATAAAAAAAAGAGCTTGTTCTGAAAAAATATAGAAAAGCCTTTTGAATAGTACTGCTTGATGTTGGGGTATGCAAAAAATCCGTAATGTAATGTTGTGGGTGAAAAAGATGAGTAGTTCAACTTGTAAAATAGGTTTTGGGAGGGCTATACATAAAGAACTTGTTCTGAAAAGATATAAAAAACCCTTTTGATAAGTATTGCCTGATGTTGTGGCATTCAAAAAGTCATAAAGTAAAGTTCTGGTGAAAAGGATGAATACTTCAAACTGTAAAATAGGTTTAGAAGAGGCATTACGTAAAGAACTTGTTCTGAAAAAATATAATAAAGCCCATTGAAAAGTATTGCTTGATGTTTTGGGTATGCAAAACGCAGTAAAGTAAAGTTGTGGCTGAAAAAGATGAGTAGTTCAACCTGTAAAATTGGTTTAGGAGGGACATTACATAAAGAACTTGTTCTGAAAAAATATAATAAAGCCCTTTGAAAAGTATTACATGATGTTGTGGGTATGCAAAAAGCAGTAAAGTAAAGTTGTGGTGAAAAGGATGAGTAGTTCAACTTGTAAAATTGATTTAGAAGGGACATTAAAAAAGGAACTCGTTCTGAAATGCCTTTTGAAAAGAATTGCTTGATGTTAGGGTATTCAAAAGTCCCAAAGTAATGTTGTGGGTGAAAAAGATGAGTAGTTCAACATGTAAAATGGATTTAGGAAGGACTTTACAGAAAGAACTTTTTCTGAAATGCCTTTTGTAAAGTATTGCTTGATGTTGTGGGTATGAAAAAATCTGTAAAGTAAAGTTGAGACTGAAAAAGATGAGTGGTTCAACCTGTAAAATGGGTTTAGGAGGGATATCATGAAAAGAACTTGTTCTGAAATGTCTTTTGAAAAGTATTGCTTGATGTTGAGGTATTCAAAAAGTCGTAAAGTAAAATTGTGGGTGAAAAGGATGAGTAGTTCAAATTGTAAAATTGGTTTAGGAGGGTCATTACGTAAAGAACTTGTTCTGAAAGGATATATTTGAGCGGAACCAAAAATTTGGGGGGATGGGGCCCTTCTGTGTCTCAAATGCGCAAATAAAAAATATTAAAAAATGGGGGCTTGGGGCGCCTTTGGGGGCCTGGGGAGGGAGGGGGGGTCTTTGGGGGCTCTAGGCCTTTGGAGGCCGGGGGGTTCCTTCGGGGTTGGGAGAGGGGCGTCGGGACCCTTTGGGGTTGGGATAGAGGACCTTACAACACTGTTCAAATGGAACTTGTGAATTATAACGACAGAGTTTCACCCTCAAAATATCTTCTAAATCATCTTCTAAAATCATCTTCTAAAATGCCTCAAACGGTTTCGCTTAAATCATCTTCTAAAATGTCTAAAACGGTTTCGCCAAAATAATTCCTAAACGTAATTTCTGCGTGTTCCATTTGTTTTGGCATCCCTGCGCTGTCACATTTGAAATTCCTAGAAAACCTTTTTCTGCGTTAATCTCTTCATCTCTAAGATCAAAACATTCTCCCCACCGCTAATATGCATGTGCAAACTTCGCCCAGAGACAATTCTCCCGGATGAACATTAACAAATCAATCGACCTTGACATCATCCATCAGACATTAATAAACTTCGCCCGGAGACAATGCTCCTGGACGAACACCAACAAATCAATCAACCTTGACATCATCCATCAGACATTAATTAACTTTGCCCGGAGACAATTCTCTTGGACGAACACCAACAAATCCCCCTGGAAATTCTATGACCATATATGGTGTACTGTCAGGAGTTTTAGGGTCCCCCCTACTGATATTTATATGCCAAAAGTATTTATAAGTGCAACAATTTTTTTAATGGCTAATTGCAAGTGTTCATTTACTAATTGCCTATTAAAATATTTGAACTGTTATAAGCTCTGTTTAAAGTAAATATTTAATAAGCTCTTCATTCTTAATATATTGTAAAAAAATAATTTTTATCCCATTCCAACTGTCCTTGTGCTCTTAAAGCATTGGGAACTAAAATTTAAACTAGTTTAAAACGCAAGGGCTTAAGGATGGGGCTGTCCCCTAATAGATGCAGTAATATCTGTTCCTTTTAAGTTTCAATGCTACTCTTTGTTTTCATTTGAATTATTTTAAAGTTTTTTCGTTTTTAATTATGATACCCTGAGTTACCATAAGTACAGATAAGAGTAGCACCCACTCAAGCCCTCAATTAGTAGTATCTGCTTATCGAAATAAAATATAGTTATCTAAAACAAACTACCTTCTTTATAATTCTTTGTATTAAAATTTTCCTTGCAACAATGCCTTGAGAATGATCCTCATACTCAGCCCTAAAAAATGTACTCCTAATATTTTTTAGGAGGGGGTCTCGATTGTAAAAAATTAATTATAAGTTCATCCATGGTTTTCAAGCCCAGTTTTTCAAGCAACCCTTTTCGGGGATTTTCGCATATACGCAGGCGGGGGGCAATACCCCCTGTAAAACAAGAAAACATAAAAAGGAAATCCATATAAATAGGAAAATGAGAAACATTGTTTTTTAAATCTTGTTGGAAACAAAGCTCCTGGGAAATATCTTGGCAGCGCTCATGATGTCCCCCACCTTCCCACATTTTTTGGCGGTAAAAATACGAGTGTTATCTTTAATGTTACATAGGAGAAAAAACAATTTTGCAATACAAGGCGAGCTATCATCCAGTAGCATCCATATTGCAGGCTTAGCTGGAAAGTATTTCTGACAATGAAAGGAGATAAAAGATTTGTTTCTAAAGCCTATTCTCCCAAAAAACTTCTATATGTATCTCAAGGCTTATGGAAATGTAGAAAAATTGGGCTAAAAAGATGCACTGAGACGTATGCGCCACAGTGTATTATTACTGCCTCTGAAACTGGGAAGCTCAAAATGAATTTTTCTGATTTTTTCAAATAGATTTGTTTTCTCAGAATATTGACTCGACATCTTTTTGGCCTTCTTTGAGCCAAAATTGTTGTTTTTTGCACCAGTTTTGCTGCACAAAAAGACACTTTGTTGTGGCACAATCCTTTTTGCTACTTAAAAAGGGCACTTCCGAATTCCGATGCTCTTGGATGATTGCTTCAATGTGGCCACCTGTAGGGACAAGCATCATCAAACATATAAACACGCATCTATGATCATACTTTTCCAAAAAAAATCACCCATTTTTTGTAGATAAGTGCTTAAAATGTCTGCAGTAGGGCTCTCCATTAGGCTGAATTTGATGGTGTAATTGTCATTAAGATCGGTCATGTCTTTGTGAGAACTTTCCTCATTTTTCTAAAGTTAGGTAAATGTTCTGAGGCTTGTGGGTAACTATAGCAAATTTTGTATATATATAATCACCATTAAAAGCCAATTTTTATTTTGTATTTGTTATTATCTTGTTATCTGTTAGCTTGAGTTGATTCTTACTTACATCTTGTTACCACCCACTGTTTAATTATAGAAATTTTAGGGTCTAGATTTGTCTTTATCTGCTATTCTAGGCTGAAGGTAGTAAAAAATAACTAACGTTCATTAATGACAATTGAGTCCTGGAATACAATCTGTGAGTATTTTATGCCTGTGATATTGCGCCTACAAATTTTCGTATTTATAAATAATTATTATCAACTACCCTACTCATGACTGCCTTTTATTCAACAGAGTCAATATAGTTTCTAACCTTTGGTGAGGACTACTGTTGATTGGATAGTCTGGGCTATTTTCACTTTTATTAGCTCCTTTCATTTTCTTAGAGAAATCTTCTTTTAAAGAGATTAATTTTAAGATTAGAAGATTTAGATGTTACAAGATTATATTTAAGGTTAAACTGATATCAGTATTACTCGGGTTGATGTAGTTAATCAAGAAGAAAAGCGAATGTTTTCAGTTGTACTCTATGAACTATTGCACATTGAAGATACTTATTATTCTAAACCAAATTTAATATTACCAATTCATTGTACCAATTGAGTATTGCAGCCTAGTTGTACCGATCTGCTTTTTCAAAATACTAAATGAATACACTTTTGTAAATAGAACATGTCGCAGTGAATTTAACATGTGGGTAAACTTGTCTCTTGTCCTAATATCAAGTTATTTTCCCAACCTTTTTCGTAGATTTATGTGCTTGTATTATTTAAGGCGCATATGGAGCAATAATGGACGACGATAGTGCTGCTGACAAGTTTTGTGAAGAGGACATTGATCAAATTCTAGAGAGACGAACTCAAGTAATTGCAATTGAGTCTGAAAAAGGTTCTTCGTTCTCCAAAGCGACTTTCTCTTCTAAGAGGGACCAGATTGACATTGACATTGACGATCCCGACTTCTGGAAGAAATGGGCCAAAAAGGCAGAAATTTATGTAGACAAAGATGAAAAGGTTTTTTTTCACGTTTTTCTATTTTTCCAGGGTTACCTTGTGGATAGTTTGGCTATTAATCCCAAACAGAAAGAAAGAGAACTATCAAAAATGGGGTTTTGAGTAGTAAGCGCCCAATTACTTGAAAACCTACAAAAAAAACCTACATGAATATGCGTGTAGTTTAACCGGTACATTGGGTTACCAGGGCCAGTTACCTATTACTATGAACCCTATATGGCTTGGCAGACAGGTTTTCTAATGTGACACCCATTTTTTGGTGGTCAAACTCATGGATACATGTTTATTTTTTATTTTTTTTTAAACTGGTATTTTTTCAATGAAGCCCATAACACTTTGCAGAAACCCGTGAATGTAGGACTGAAAGTCCGTTCGTAGTATATCTGAATCCAATTACTAATCAAGTTAGTGTGACCGGCATTTTTTGATCTGGCTAGGTGGATATAATCTGGTTTGGATCGTTATTGCGATATGGTTACTCAATTTACATCTTAGTGTTAACTGGGCGATGACTTAGTCTAATTGCGTAGGTACTAAAGGAACATTTGAAGGTGGAGAAAAAAAGGGGTAATTAGTGATTTGATAATTTTAAGAAGAAATTGCGTAGGTACTAAAGGAACATTGAATATTTTTTCCGATTTTGTGTTTTCGCAAGAAAACAGCTTGTCTATAGCAAATTGAGCCATAGCTAGTTGAAACTCTGCATAAATATCTTCATTTTCTGTCTAATTGCGTAGGTACTAAAGGAACATTTAATATTTTTTCTGATTTTGTGTGTTTTCGCAAGAAAATAACTGGTCTTTTACCAAACTTAGCCATAGCTAGTTGAAACTCTGCATAAATATCTTCATTTTTAATCTAATTGCGTAGGTACTAAAGGAACATTGAACATTTTTTCTGATTTTGTGTGACCACCCGGCGCCCCAATGGCTCCTGAGTCCCCCATTATAATACTTTTTAAGGCTTTATTATATCTTTTCAGAACAAATTATTATTTTAGGGAATTATTTTGGTGAAACAGTTAGAGACATTTTAAAAGATGACTTAAAAGATGATTTTAGAAGAGGATTTGAGGGTGAAACTCTGTGGTCGTTATAATAAACAAGTTCCATTTGAACAGTGTTGCGAGGTCTCTTACCACAACCCCAAAGAGCTCCGATCCCCCCACCCCAACCCCGAAGGACACCCCCGGTCCTCAAAGGTTCTCTGGGCCCCCAAAGGGCCCCCCGCGCCCCAAAGGCTCCTGAGTCCCCACTTATAAAAATTTTTAAGGCTTTATCATATATTTTAAGAAAAAATTATTATTTTAGGGGATTATTTCGGTGAAAGAGTTAGAGACATTTTAAAAGATGACTTAAAAGATGATTTTAGAAGAGGATTTGAGGGTGAAACTCTGTGCTCGTTATAATACACAAGTTCCATTTGAACAGTGTTGTGAGGTCCCTTACCACAACCCCAAAGGGCTCCGATCCCCCCACCCCAACCCCGAAGGAAACCCCTGGTCCTCAAAGGTTCTCTGGGCTCCCAAAGGGCCCCCGGCGCCCCAATGGCTCCTGAACCCCCCATTAAAATACTTTTTAAGGCTTCATTATATCTTTTCAGAACAAATTATTATTTTAGGGAATTATTTCGGTGAAACAGTTAGAGACATTTTAAAAGATTATTTAATAGATGATTTTAGAAGAGGATTTGAGGGTGAAACTCGGTGGTCATTATAATACACAAGTTCCATTTGAACAGTGTTGTGAGGTGCCCGACCACAATCCCCGACGGCTCCGAAACCCCCCCACCCCAACCCCCAACGAAGCCCTCGGTCCGCAAAGGTTCTCAGGGCTCCCAAACGGCCCCCGGCGCCCCAATGGCTCCTGAGTCCCCCATTATAATACTTTTTAAGGCTTTATTATATCTTTTCAGAATAAATTATTATTTTAGGGAATTATTTCGGTGAAACAGTTAGAGACATTTTAAAAGATGACTTAAAAGATGATTTTAGAAGAGGATTTGAGGGTGAAACTCTGTGCTCGTTATAATACACAAGTTCCATTTAAACAGTGTTGTGAGGTCTCTTACCACAACCCCAAAGGGCTCCGATCCCCCCCCCCCAACCCCGAAGGAAACCCCCGGGCATCAAAGGTTCTCTGGGCTCCCAAAGGGCCCCCGCCACCCCAATGACTCCTGAGTCCCCCATTGTAATACTTTTTTAGGCTTTATTTTATCTTTTCAGAACAAATTATTATTTTAGGGAATTATTTCGGTGAAACAGTTAGAGACATTTTAAAAGATGATTTAATAGATGTTTTTAGAAGAGGATTTGAGGGTGAAACTCGGTGGTCGTTATAATACACAAGTTCCATTTGAACAGTGTTGTGAGGCCCCCTACCACAACTCCAAAGGGCTCCGATGCCCCCCCCCCAAACTCCAAGGAAACCCCCGGTCCTCAAAGGTTCTCCGGGCTCCCAAAGGGCCCCCGGCTCCCCAATGGCTCCTGAGTCCCCCATTATACTACTTTTTAAGGCTTTATTTTATCTTTTCAGAACAAATTGTTATTTTAGGGAATTATTTCGGTGAAACAGTTAGAGACATTTTAAAAGATGATTTAATAGATGATTTTAGAAGAGGATTTGAGGGTGAAACTCGTTCGTAGTCATTACGCGATAGTCAGATACCTAAATTAAGGGCCTATAAATATTTTTGTACCTACAATTTGCTTAGAATGAAGTGTTTTTTATAGCAGATATCAAGATTCTTAGCAGTTCGTAGCCATTAGGAGATAGTCAGATACCTAAATTAAGGGCCTATAAATCTTTTTGTTCGTACAATTTGTTTAGAATTAAGTGTTTTTTATAGCAGATATCAAGATTCTTAGCAGTTCTTAGCCATTACGAGATAGTCAGATACCTAAATTAAGGGCCTATAAATCATTTTGTACATACAATTTGTTTAGAATGAAGTGTTTTTTATAGTACATATCAAGATTCTTAGCAGTTCGTACTCATTACGCGATAGTCAGGTACCTAAATTAAGGGCCTATTAATCTTATTCTATTTACAATTTGTTTAGAATAAAGTGTTTTTTATAGCAGATATCAAGATTCTTATCAGTTTGTAGCCATTGGGGATGGGGCGATGACAGAGTGGATGTCTTAGATGTGGATGTCTTAGACTAGTGATAGTGCTGTACTGTGGCACGAATTTCTTGAGAAAAACCCAAATGAATTAGTTGAAAATAAAGTTTTAACAAGAAATGTCTGAAAAGTATTTTTTTTTTTGGGGGGGGGGGGGGGGGGCGCGATGACAGAGTGGATGTCTTAGACTAGTTATAGTGCTGTACTCTGGCATGAACTGCTTTCGAAAACCCGGATGAATTAGTTGAAAATAAAGTTTTAACAAGAAATGTCTGAAAAGTATTTTTTTTTTTGGGGGGGGGGGAATCTGAGCTAATTAGGGTTTTTGACCGTAAACTCTAGTTTTTTTTTGCAAGAAAATTATCCAGATCTTGAGTCTAGCGCCTTAACCACTCGGCCAACCTGACTTGTAAACAATTCCTGATCATATTCATATTGTAATTCAGTTTCATTCTGTGCGCGCACGTAACCTCGTCTAAATTAACCTTAAAAAAATGAAATAAAGCTATGTCGACTTTGCATATTTTATTCAACATATCCGAGAAAGCGCTGGAGGGGAGCATTCCTGTCGACATTTGGAGGATGTTTCCCCCATTTTTCGATAATCAGGCAATTTTCTCAAGCTCTTTTCTCAAGATCATAGCTTTTAACTGACAACACTAACATCAAAACTTGACTTGTTGTGCTTTACCTTGTCACAGTTACATTCTGTTGATTTTCATAGTTCATTTTGAATTTCATTCATTGAAATGCAAGAGCTTTTCGAAGTTCATGAGAGAGACGACAAACACACAGAGACAACACACACACAAAGAGACGCCACACACAGAATGAAACTGAATTACAATATGAATATGATCAGGAATTGTTTACAAGTCAGGTTGGCCGAGTGGTTAAGGCGCTAGACTCAAGATCTGGTTCATTGACTTTGAAGACTTTGTCGCCCTCCACTATAACTTCACTAATACATCCTTCTGCCAATCAAACCATCTCCCCCAAAACACCTTTCAGTCATTTCTTGTTAAAATTTTTTATTTCAACTCACCCACACGGGTTTTTCTACATTCGAACCAGAGAATGGAACTAAGTTTCACATTTGAACGATAGAATTGTATTTTCCATAATTTTCTTATAGGAAACTAGAGTTTATGGTCAAAAATCACACACACACATACACACAGAAACTTACACACACAAAAACTTACACACACACACACACACAAACACAAACTTACACACATACACACACAAAAACTTACATAAACACAAAAACTTACACTCACACAAAAACTTACACACACATAAAAACTTACACACACACACACAAAAAAACTTACACACACCCAAAAAAAAAATTACACACACACACAAAAAACTTACACACACATAAAAACTTACACACAAACACACAAACAAAAAAAAATTTTACACACACACACACAAAAAAAAACTTACACACAAAAAAAAACAAACTTACACCCACGCACACACAACTAACACAAACACACAAAAAAACTTACCCACACAAAAAAAAACTTCTCTGAGTGTTGAAAGTGATTTCATGACATTATTTTCGTTTTTTTTATTGTCCCAAACTATTTTTTTAACATGAAGCGTTTAGAGACCAATTTGATCAACTTGGAGAAAGTTCAAATAGAATCATTACTGATATTGATATTAGTGCGTAAACTACAAACCGAGAAAAATATTCGGAACTTTTTTTTTCTTATAGCCTTGACTCAAAAAACTAGAGTTTACTGTCAAAAACCCTTAATAGCTCAGATTTTACGGAAATAGTGTGTCTGACAATAGATGTACGCAAATTCCTTTTCCTTCATATCCGATGTTTTAATATACATTCTAAATGCTTGATACGCTAGCTTACTCTAAAAAATAATGAACACGTAACAATTTAATATTTTTAATGAAATAATGCTATGTAGAATATTAATACAAAAATATATTATGATACATTATTAATATCAATGATTAACTTTGGACATTTTGAATCTGTTCCATAAAATAGTTCACCATGTTCTCTCTTGATATTGTAGTTATTGTCTTCTCTTAGTTCGTAATCAGAAGAATAATCATTATTCAATTTTGAATCATACACAATTTTTACTGGTGTCTCATGAACAGGCTCAATATGCTTTTCGTCTTTGCTATTATTTGATTCCTTGACTGTTTGATCAATGCCAGTAATGTTTGCTGGTGCTTTGTTCTTCATCGTTTCATCTTTATATTCCGTAGTGATATATTTTGACAATGCCATTTTTATTTTTCTTGCAATTTCATTGTCTATTAACACATTATTTTTACACAGGTAGCAGTTTCGGCACGTAAACAAGATATGGTTTACGATATTAGTAGCAGAGTAGGCCTTTCTTTTATTAGCCTTCCGTTGAATGCTAATACCCGAAAGCTGATGATTGTATGTATCCGTAGGTAATGTGTTACCTGCAGCAGTAACAAGGAGTTGTCCTCTATCATCAACAATTATTTTTATGTTAGCATTCTCTTTGAGTGCAATCATCTCTGGAGATCTCAATCTCACATAAACACTATCATAAGAGTTGAATTTTTTCGGTATCCCAAAGTAATTTAATTCCTTACTGTCATGACAATGCATGCATACATTTCCAATAGTGCTACCTCTTGTACTTGTTTCATAGTTTAAATACTTCTCCTTGTCGGCATTCAATGCTACAATAACCTTGTTATGTGAACACACTCTATCAAAATGTTCCATCTTCACTTTCTTTTTTAAAAGATATGACTTATGTGTTTATCGTTCCACTGTGTAAAAAATACTGATTTAATACATGCAGTAGGCTAGGTAGTGACGATAAGCGGTCATAGAATATCAGTGGGAAAGCCACATCGTATCTCTGACCAATCATAGAGCACAATTGTTAGAACCGTAAGCATACTTTGACATTTTAAGATAGATACAAAAAGAAAAAAATAAATAAAGTTGAAAAATTTCGAAATTTAAAAAAAAAAAAGAAGTTTGTTTTTATGAAAAAAATATTGAATTATTAGTTCAGATTTTACGGATATAGTTTTATTTTTCAATCCAAAAAAGGACTTAAGTTTCACATTTGAACCATAGAATTGTATTTTCCATAATTTTCTTTCAAAAAACTAGAGTTTACAGTCAAAAACCCTTATTAGCTCAGATTTTACAGAAATAGTTTAATTTTTCGAACCAAAAATGGACTTAAGTTTCACCTATGAACCAGAGAATTGTATTTTCCATAATTTTCTTGCAAAAAAAACTATAGTTTACGGTCAAAAACCCTTATTAGCTCAGATTTTACGGAAATAGTTTATTTTTTCGATCCAAAAATGGACTTAAGTTTCACATTTGAACCAGAGAATTGTATTTTCCATAATTTTCTTGCAAAAAACTAGAATTTACGGTCAAAAACCCTTATTAGCTCAGATTTTACAGAAACAGTTAATTTTTTCGATCCTAAAAAGGACTTAAGTTTCACATTTGAACCAGAGAATTGTATTTTCCATAATTTTCTTGCAAAAAAAAAACTAGAGTTTACGGTCAAAAAACCCTAATTAGCTCAGATTCCCCCCCCCCAAAAAAAAATACTTTTCAGACATTTCTTGTTAAAACTTTATTTTCAACTAATTCATCCGGGTTTTCGAAAGCAGTTCATGCCACAGTACAGCACTATAACTAGTCTAAGACATCCACTCTGTCATCGCCCCCATCCCCCCCCCCCAAAAAAAGTACTTTTCAGACATTTTTTGTTAAAACTTTATTTTCAACTAATTCATTTGGGTTTTTCACAAGAAATTCGTGCCACAGTACAGCACTATCACTAGTCTAAGACATCCACATCTAAGACATCCACTCTGTCATCGCCCCATCCCCAATGGCTACAAACTGATAAGAATCTTGATATCTGCTATAAAAAACACTTCATTCTAAAAAAATTGTAAATAGAAAAAGATTAATAGGCCCTTAATTTAGGTACCTGACTATCGCGTAATGAGTACGAACTGCTAAGAATCTTGATATGTACTATAAAAAACACTTCATTCTAAACAAATTGTATGTACAAAAGGATTTATAGGCCCTTAATTTAGGTATCTGACTATCTCGTAATGGCTACGAATTACTAAGAATCTTGATATCTGCTATAAAAAACACTTAATTCTAAACAAATTGTACGAACAAAAAGATTTATAGGCCCTTAATTTAGGTATCTGACTATCTCGTAATCGCTACGAACTGCTAAGAATCTTGATATCTGCTATAAAAAACACTTCATTCTAAGCAAATTGTAGGTACAAAAATATTTATAGGCCCTTAATTTAGGTATCTGACTATCGCGTAATGACTACGAACGAGTTTCACCCTCAAATCCTCTTCTAAAATCATCTATTAAATCATCTTTTAAAATGTCTCTAACTGTTTCACCGAAATAATTCCCTAAAATAACAATTTGTTCTGAAAAGATAAAATAAAGCCTTAAAAAGTATTATAATGGGGGACTCAGGAGCCATTGGGGCGCCGGGGGCCCTTTGGGAGCCCAGAGAACCTTTGACGCCCGGGGGTTACCTGCGGGGTTGGGGTGGGGGGATCGGATCCCTTTGGGGTTGTGGTAGGGGACCTCACAAAACTGTTCAAATGGAACTTGTGTATTATAACGACCACCGAGTTTCACCTTCAAATCCTCTTCTAAAATCATCTGTTAAATCATCTTTTAAAATGTCTCTAACTGTTTCACCGAAATAATTCCCTAAAATAATAATTTGTTCTGAAAAGATAAAATAAAGCCTTAAAAAGTATTACAATGGGGGACTCAGGAGCCATTGGGGCGGCGGGGGCCCTTTGGGAGCCCATAGAACCTTTGATGACCGGGGGTTTCCTGGGGGGGTGGGATGGGGGGATTGGAGCCCTTTGTGGTTGTGGTAGGGAACATCACAGCACTGTTCAAATGGAAGTTGTGTATTCTAACCAGCATAGAGTTTTACCCTCAAATCCTCTTGTAAAGTCATCTTTTAAATCATCTTTTAAATTGTCTCTAACTGTTTTACCGAAATTAGTCCCTAAAATAGTAATTTGTTCTGAAAAGATATAATAAAGCCTTAAAAAGTATTATAATGGGGGACTCAGGCGTCATTGGGGGGCCGGGGGCCCTTTGGGAGCCCAGAGAACCTTTGAGGACCGTGGGCTTCGTTGGGGGTTGGGGTGTGGGGGGATCGGAGCCCTTTGGGGTTGTGGTAGGGGACCTCACAACACTGTTCAAATGGAACTTGTGTATTATAATGACCACCGAGTTTCACCCTCAAATCCTCTTCTAAAATCATCTTTTAAATCATCTTTTAAAATGACTCTAACTGTTTCACCGAAATAATTCCCTAAAATAATAATTTGTTCTGAAAATATTTAATAAAGCCTTAAAAAGTATTATAATGGGGGCCTCCGGCGCCTTTGGGGCGCCGGGGCCCTTTGGGAGCCCAGAGACCCTTTGAGGACTGGGGGTTTCGTGGGGGGTTGGGGTGGGGGATCGGAGCCCTTTGGGGTTGTGGTAAGGGACCTCACAACACTGTTCAAATGGAACTTGTGTATTATAACGAGCACAGAGTTTCACCCTCAAATCCTCTTCTAATTCATCTTTTAAGCCATCTTTTAAAATGTCTCTAACTGTTTCACCGAAATAATTCCCTAAAATAATAATTTGTTCTGAAAAGATATAATAAAGCCTTAAAAAGTATTATAATGGGGGACTCAGGAGCCATTGGGGCGCCGGGGGCCATTTGGGAGCCCAGAGAACATTTGTGGACCGGGGGTTTCCTTGGGGGTTGGGGGGGGGGGATCGGAGCCCTTTGGGGTTGTGGTAAGGGACCTCACAACACTGTTCAAATGGAACTTGTGTATTATAACGAGCACAGAGTTTCACCCTCAAATCCTCTTCTAAAATCATCTTTTAAGTCATCTTTTAAAATGTCTCTAACTGTTTCACCGAAATAATTCCCTAAAATAATAATTTGCTCTGAAAAGATATAATAAAGCCTTAAAAAGTATTATAATGGGGGACTCGGGAGCCATTGGGGTGCCGGGGGCCCTTTGGGAGCCCAGAGAACCTTTGAGGACCGGGGGCTTCCTTCGGGGTTTGGGTGGGGGGGGGGGGTCAGAGCCCTTTGGGGTTGTGGTAAGGGACCTCGCAACACTGTTCAAATGGAACTTGTGTATTATAGCGACCACAGAGTTTCACCCTCAAATCCTCTTCTAAAATCATCTTTTAAGTCATCTTTTAAAATGTCTCTAACTGTTTCACCGAAATAATTCCCTAAAATAATAATTTGTTCTGAAAAGATATAATAAAGCCTTAAAAAGTATTATAATTGGGGGCTCAGGAGCCATTGGGGCGCCGGGTGGTCACACAAAATCAGAAAAAATGTTCGATGCTCCTTTAGTACCTACGCACTTAGATTAAAAATGAAGATATTTATGCAGAGTTTCAACTAGCTATGGCTAAGTTTGCTAAAAGACCAGTTATTTTCATGCAAAAACACACAAAATCTGAAAAAATATTCAATGTTCCTTTAATACCTACGCAATTAGACTAAAAATGAAGATATTTATGCAGAGTTTCAACTAGCTATGGCTAAGTTTGCTAAAGACCAGCTATTTTCTTGCGAAAACACAAAATCAGAAAAAATATTCAATGTTCCTTTAGTACCTACGCAATTTCTTGTTAAAATTATCCAATCACTAATTACCCCTTTTTTTCTCCACCTTCAAATGTTCCTTTAGTACCTACGCAATTAGACTAAGTCATCGCCCAGTTAACACTAAGATGTAAATTGAGTAATCCTATCTCAATAACAAACTAAACCAGATTATACCCACCTAACCAGATCAAAAATTGGCGGTCACAATAACTTGATTAGTAATTGGATTCAGATATACTACGAACGGACTTTCAGTCCTACATTCACGGGTTTCTGCAAAGTGTTATGGGCTTCATTGAAAAAATACCAGTTTAAAAAAAAAATAATAATAAACATGTATCCATGAGTTTGACCACCAAAAAATGGGTGTCACATTAGAAAACCTGTCTGCCAAGCCATGTAGGGTTCATAGTAATAGGTAACTGGCCCTGGTAACCCAATGTACCGGTTAAACTACACACATATTCATGTAGGTTTTTTTTGTAGGTTTTCAAGTAATTGGGCGCTTACTACTCAAAACCCCATTTTTGATAGTTCTCTTTCTTTCTGTTTGGGATTAATAGCCAAACTATCCACAAGGTATCCCTGGAAAAATAGAAAAACGTGAAAAAAAAACCTTTTCATCTTTGTCTACATAAATTTATGCCTTTTTGGCCCATTTCTTCCAGAAGTCGGGATCGTCAATCCGGTCCTTCTTAGAAGAGAAAGTCGCTTTGGAGAACGAAGAACCTTTCTCAGACTCAATTGCTATTTCTTGAGTTCGTCTCTCTAGAATTTGATCAATGTCCTCTTCACAAAACTTGTCAGCCATTATTGGCTGACAAGCTAATCGTCGTCCATTATTGCTCCATATGCGCCTTAAATAATACGAAAAAGGTTGGGAAAATAACTTGATATTAGGACAAGAGACAAGTTTACCCACATGTTAAATTCACTGCGACATGTTCTATTTACAAATGTGTAAATAGAAGATCGGTACAACTAGGCTGCAATACTCAATTGGTACAATGAATTGGTAATATTAAATTTGGTTTAGAATAATAAGTATCTTCAATGTGCAATAGTTCATAGAGTACAACTGAAAACATTCGCTTTTCCTCTTGATTAACTACATCAACCCGAGTAATACTGATATCAGTTTAACCTTAAATATAATCTTGTAACATCTAAATCTTCTAATCTTAAAATTAATCTTTTTAAAAGAAGATTTCTCTAAGAAAATGAAAGGAGCTAATAAAAGTGAAAATAGCCCAGACTATCCAATCAACAGTAGTCCTCACCAAAGGTTAGAAACTAATTATTTATAAATACGAAAATTTGTAGGCGCAATATCACAGGCATAAAATACTCACAGATTGTATTCCAGGACTCAATTGTCATTAATGAACGTTAGTTATTTTTTACTACCTTCAGCCTAGAATAGCAGATAAAGACAAATCTAGACCCTAAAATTTCTATAATTAAACAGTGGGTGGTAACAAGATGTAAGTAAGAATCAACTCAAGCTAACAGATAACAAGATAATAACAAATACAAAATAAAAATTGGCTTTTAATGGTGATTATATATATACAAAATTTGCTATAGTTACCCACAAGCCTCAGAACATTTACCTAACTTTAGAAAAATGAGGAAAGTTCTCACAAAGACATGACCGATCTTAATGACAATTACACCATCAAATTCAGCCTAATGGAGAGCCCTACTGCAGACATTTTAAGCCCTTATCTACAAAAATGCGATTTTTTTTTTGGAAAAGTATGATCATAGATGCGTGTTTATATGTTTGATGATGCTTTTCCCTACAGGTGGCCACATTGAAGCAATCATCCAAGAGCATCGGAATTCGAAAGTGCCCTTTTTAAGTAGTAAAAAGGATTGTGCCACAACAAAGTGTCTTTTTGTGCAGCAAAGCTGGTGTAAAAAACAACAATTTTGGCTCAAAGAAGGCCAAAAAGATGTCGAGTCAAAATTCTGAGAAAACAAATCTATTTGAAAAAATCAGAAAAATTCATTTTGAGCTTCCCAGTTTCAGAGGCAGTAATAATACACTGTGGCGCATACGTCTCAGTGCATCTTTTTAGTCCAATTTTTCTACATTTCCATAAGCCTTGAGATATATATAGAAGTTTTTTGGGAGAATAGGCTTTAGAAACAAATCTTTTATCTCCTTTCATTGTCAGAAATACTTTCCAGCTAAGCCTGCAATATGGATGCTACTGGATGATAGCTCGCCTTGTATTGCAAAATTGTTTTTTCTCCTATGTAACATTAAAGATTACACTCGTATTTTTACCGCCAAAAAATGTGGGAAGGTGGGGGACATTATGAGCGCTGCCAAGATATTTCCCAGGAGCTTTGTTTCCAACAAGATTTAAAAAACAATGTTTCTCATTTTCCTATTTATATGGATTTCCTTTTTATGTTTTCTTGTTTTACAGGGGGTATTGCCCCCCGCCTGCGTATATGCGAAAATCCCCGAAAAGGGTTGCTTGAAAAACTGGGCTTGAAAACCATGGATGAACTTATAATTAATTTTTTACAATCGAGACCCCGTCTTAAAAAATATTAGGAGTACATTTTTTAGGGCTGAGTATGAGGATCATTCTCAAGGCATTGTTGCACGGAAAATTTTAATACAAAGAATTATAAAGAATGTAGTTTGTTTTAGATAACTATATTTTATTTCGATAAGCAGATACTACTAATTGAGGGCTTGAGTGGGTGCTACTCTTATCTGCACTTATGGTAACTCAGGGTATCATAATTAAAAACGAAAAAACTTTAAAATAATTCAAATGAAAACAAAGAGTAGCATTGAAACTTAAAAGGAACAGATATTACTGCATCTATTAGGGGACAGCCCCATCCTTAAGCCCTTGCGTTTTAAACTAGTTTAAATTTTAGTTCCTAATGCTTTAAGAGCACAAGGACTGTTGGAATGGGATAAAAATTATTTTTTTACAATATATTAAGAATGAAGAGCTTATTAAATATTTACTTTAAACAGAGCTTATAACAGTTCAAATATTTTAATAGGCAATTAGTAAATGAACACTTGCAATTAGCCATTACAAAAATTGTTGCACTTATAAATACTTTTGGCATATAAATATCAGTAGGGGGGACCCTAAAACTCCTGAGAGTATACCATATATGGTCATAGAATTTCCAGGGGTAACACGTTTCCGGGAAATTGATTTGTTGGTGTTCGTCCAAGAGAATTGTCTCCGGGCAAAGTTAATTAATGTCTGATGGATGATGTCAAGGTTGATTGATTTGTTGGTGTTCGTCCAGGAGAATTGTCTCCGGGAAAAGTTTATTAATGTCTGATGGATAATGTCAAGGTCGATTGATTTGTTGATGTTCATCCGGGAGAATTGTCTCTTGGCGAAGTTTGCACATGCATATTAACGGTGGGGAGAATGTTTTGATCTTAGAGATGAAGAGATTAACGCAGAAAAAGGTTTTCTAGGAATTTCAAATGTGACAGCGCAGGGATGCCAAAACAAATGGAACACGCAGAAATTACGTTTAGGAATTATTTTGGCGAAACCGTTTTAGACATTTTAGAAGATGATTTAAGCGAAACCGTTTGAGGCATTTTAGAAGATGATTTTAGAAGATGATTTAGAAGATATTTTGAGGGTGAAACTCTGTCGTTATAATTCACAAGTTCCATTTGAACAGTGTTGTAAGGTCCTCTATCCCAACCCCAAAGGGTCCCGACGCCCCTCTCCCAACCCCGAAGGAACCCCCCGGCCTCCAAAGGCCTCAAGCCCCCAAAGACCCACCCCTCCCTCCCCAGGCCCCCAAAGGCGCCCCAAGCCCCCATTTTTTAATATTTTTCATTTGTGCATTTGAGACACAGAAGGGCGCCATCCCCCCAAATTTTTGGTTCCGCTCAAATATATCCTTTCAGACCAAGTTCTTCACCTAATGTCCCTTCTAAGCCAATTTTACAAGTTGAATTACTCATCCTTTTCACCCACAACTTTACTTTATGACTTTTTAAATACCACAACATCAAGCAATACTTTTCAAAAGGCATTTCAGAACAAGTTCTTTACATAATATCCCTCCTAAACCCATTTTACAGGTTGAACCACTCATCTTTTTCAGTCTCAACTTTACTTTAGAGATTTTTGCATACCCACAACATCAAGCAATACTTTACAAAAGGCATTTCAGAAAAAGTTCTTTACGTAATGTCCTTTCCAAACCAATTTTACATGTTGAACTACTCATGTTTTTCACCCACAACTTTACTTTGGGACTTTTGAATACCCTAACACCAAGCAATTCTTTTCAAAAGGCATTTCAGAACGAGTTCCTTTTTTAATGTCCCTTCTAAATCAATTATACAAGTTGAACTACTCATCCTTTTCACCACAACTTTAGAACTGAAAAGAGAATACATGGAGACTGTAGATCGTCTGATTGCGGAATTCGACAGACGGTTTACAGATAACCTTCCAGTGCTCAGTGCACTCGAAGCTCTGGCCCTTAGCTCGACCAAGTTCATGGATGCAGGGCTCCTCAAGCAATTCTCTGAACTTTATTCTGAAATGGGCATTGACCAGATTCTTCTTGAGGCCAAAGCTGGTATTGCCAAGCGGTTTTTGCTCTAGGAGGAGGCAAAGGCGAAGAACTTCATGGACGTCATCGATAATATCGAGACACTTCCAGTGGCCTATTCAGAAATTATCAAAGTTCTTCATATTGCTGCCACACTTCCTGTCACGACAGCCAGCAATGAACGCTTGTTTTCTGGGCTGGAAATCGTGAAGAACTGTCTATGCTCGACCACAGGAGACGATCGTCTTAGTCACCTGCTTTTGATCTTTGCAGAGAAGGATTTAGTTAAAAACTTGGATTTTGACCAGCTTGTTGACGACTTTGCGAAGGTGAAACCACGACGGTTCCCCTTGTTACCTTGAGTGTTCACTAATCTGTTTCAAAATTTTGTTGTATTTTTTAATTTTTTAAATATAATTAATCAGGCAAATTTTTGCATTGTCATAGCCGGAGCGTGAATCCAACAAGGACTAAAGTATTTACTGTAAGCAGCGAGCTGAAGAATTTGGCTACAAAATATACTTTAGTCAAAGCGTGAGTTTCTACAGAGGTTCGGTTTTCGTCAAGTTATAGGTTCGGAAAAGTGGAAGATTCCCAAACGGCTGTTTTTTTAACATCGCAAATACCGTTTCCGCTTTCTTCAGATATCTGGCCTTTTCCGAACCTATGGCATAAGAACGAAAGAAGAAAAGGCAAAGCAATTGAGACATTTTCCTTAATTTATACGGTTACTCCCACGAAAGGTAGTTTTTTTTTCGGATAAATCTCGAGGCAATTTTTTTTTTTATACAAGCCTGCTGTGGGGCCCATGTCGAGTGCTTTCCCACCCTAAGGTTTGGCTGAAATGGCGCATCTGGCTTAAAGAGCACGGTATTGACGAGGGCGCGAACCCTCTAATATACGTAATAAAAACCTAAGAATATAGAGGTTCCTTATGAAAGTTAATTCATAAGTTAAGTATATTCATTACTAATAAAAACGTTCGTAAATATAATTAAACAGGTTTCAAGAAAGCCATTTAACCAAATAAAAGTGAAATTAATATATTTTTTTTAATTATTCATGTGCGGTGAGCCAAAATCAAAACCTGCATTAATTCAAAAACGTTCAAAAATTTAATAAAAAACAAGTTTTTTAACTGAAAGTAAGGAACGATGTTAAAACTTAAAACGAACAGAAATAATTTAGTATATGAAAGGGGCTGTCCCTTCCTTAACGCCTCGCTCATTACGCTAAAGATTGACTTTCTCACAACTCTTTTTTTAAACAATTAAAAAATTTAGAATACAGAGAGAGAGGGATTTAATATACTTAATAATTTATTTTCTTTTTTTTTTTTAACATCTTTACTTAATTTAAGTTAAAAAAACTTTTTTTTTTTATTTATTAAGAAAGAAGAAGCGAATTTGGCAATACTCTAGCTCAGTATAGACGTCTGGAAATAAACATTGCCTTAATCTGCAAGAATCTTTCTATAAATTACTTTACGACTTACGAAATGGACCTTACACTTATTCTTAGAAAACACGGTACCACCCCGCAAAAGGGACAGAAGCACAGATAAATTTTATATACCATAAATGTCCGACTGCCCTATACTGTAATTAATTAAAAAAACTTTTCACACAAAATAATTTTTCAAAGAAAAGTAAAGAACTCCATTAAAATAAAATGATCAAAAATAAAATCAAATAATCTAACAAGCTTGAAACTACCGCAAATCAGCATCGATAAATAAATGAAACCCAAAACGAAAAGAAATTACAATAATTAACCGAGTCAAACTCAAAACGAGCAGAAATTAAAATAAGCTGGGAAAAAAACCCCTATACCTTTCCAAGGGCGGAACAAAATATGCACTTTGGTGAAAAAAATATAAATGTTTCTACTCTTATAACCGTAATAAATAAGTAATATTAAAATTTTGATTACTAAATATCAGTATATGTATATTAAACTGACAATACACATTCATTTGTATTTTTTTTTCAGTAAAGTGCAAATTTTATTCTGGCCTTGGGAAGGCATAGGGGTTTTGCGCCCAAATTGTGTTAATTTCTGCTCGTTTTGAGTTTGACTCGGTTACTTATTGTATTTTCTGTTCGTTTTGGGTTTAATTAATTTATCGATGCTGATTTTTGGTAGTTTCACGCTTGGTAGATTATTTGATTTTATTTTTGTTCATTTTATTTTAATGGAGTTCTTTACTTTTCTTTGAAAAACTTATTTTGTGGAAAAAGTTTTTTAAATTAATTTCTGTTCGTTTTATATTGACATAGTCTTTTCAGGGAAAAAGAAAATAATACTTTAAATCTTTTCGTTTTTTAAAACTTTATAGTTTGGCCTGCTATTTGTATGCTGGAGAAAATATTTCAGCAAATTTTAACAACATACACCCTTTTAAAAATCTGGACACAAATAGTACTCTTTAATTTAGTTTCATACCTCCTCTGGTTGACCTGAAATGGAAAACTTGATACCATTCGCAAAAAAATCTGTTTACTTTCTTTGAGAGCTTGGATACACTTACGCTATTTTGATTAGGTTAAATTTTAAGAGCAGATATTGGGGGGGGAGGGGGTTGGTTTGGGAGTGGAAGGAGGATTAGTTACCCTCAAATCCCTTTCGACTATTACAAAGGGCATCAGCCCTTTCTATTTTCAATCGAATGATCCCTTTTCGAAGTTCCCACGACAAGTCCTTCGATACGAAGTGCCCTGGTCTAAACAACAACAACAACACCAATAAGAAAGTATACCCACTTTTATATTTACTATAAAAAAGTCAAGCCTTCAAATCAATTTTTAATATTATAAACGGCACTAGGCCTTTCGATTTGCAATCGAATGAACATTTATGGAAACGACACCGCTTTCTATAAACACCTTATATGCTCCCAGTGCAACAATTGCCCCCCTTCCCCTAAGGTCTGTTAGGGTGGTTGTCATCCTCTAAGACCAAATTTCCAGAACTTTCAACCACGTTAAACAACTTGGTTATCTAAAAATTTTGATTGGACGTGTTTGGGGATATGGTGGGCTTGAGAGGGGTGTTAGTGACACTCCAATCGCTTTCGACTATTAAAAAGGGCACAAGCCACTCCAATTACCAATTGAATGAGCGCTTTTCGAAGTTTCTACGACAACTTCTTCAATACGAAGTGTCCTGCTCTAAAGGAAAAAGTTAATGAATAATACATTTTGCCAACATCGTTCTTATATGCCCCCAAGGAATAACCTAATACCCTTGCCCTGAGGGTTGTGGGGGAGTGTCCTCCTCTTTACTTAGTACCCGTTTCTTGTTTCGTTCTCGAGTGTCCCCTTTCTTTACTTAGGCAGCGCGATCGTGCTGCCTTTGATTTATACAACCATTTTCTATATAAACCTTATATACCCCCAGGGCATAACTTACAACCCTGGGACTGAGGGTTCTGATGGAGTTATCATCCTGAAAGACCTAATTTCCAGACCGTTCAACTACGTTGAACAAAATAGATATCTCAAAATCTTGATTGGATGTGTTTTGGAAAATGGTGGAAGTGAGAGGGGCGTTAGTCGCTATCCAATCACTTTCAACTAATAAAAAAGGCACTAGCGCTTTCAATTTCCAATTGTGTTTGGGAAAAAGGTGGGTGTGAAAGGGGGTTAGTTGCCCTCAAATCACTTTGGACTATTAAAAAGGGTACTATCCATTTAAATTTCAAATCGAGTGAGCCCTTTTCCAAGTTCCTAAGACAAAGATTTCAATAAAAACCATATATGCCCCCAGGGCATAACTTATAATCCTTGCCCTGAGGGTTGTGGGGGAATGACCTCCTCAAAAATATATGTTGTATTTGGAAATCAACTACGCTGAACAAAATGGCTATCTCAAAATTTTAATTTAATTCACAAACCCCTGAATCACAAAGGCCGTTGAATTAGAATAGATAGCTCTTTTGAAACCACTAAAAAAACTGTAGCGTAAAGAGCGAGGTATTGACTTGTGGGAAAACCCTCTCATATAAGTTATAATTTCTGTTCGTTTTAAGTTCTAATGTTGCTTCTTACTTTCAGTTGAAAAAACTTGTTTTTTTTGTATTTAATTTCTGATCGTTTTTTAAATAATGCTTGGAAATCCGGCACCCCCTTCATAGAAATATCCCTTCCCCCAACGAAACATCCTCCACGGAAAGCTTCTCCCGAGTAACCCCCTCCAGAAAAAATCCGTCCTGAAAATGTATGTATACTTCCCAATAACCAATAAATATTGCTGGCAAGTCCGGCCCCCCCTGCATGGCGCTTTCCCTTCCCCCATGAAAAATTCCTTCATGGAAAGGTCCACCAACAAAACCGCCCACCCCCCCCCTACCAGCAAAAAACCCTCCTGAAATCTTCTGTATACTTCCCAATAACCAATACTATATGTTAACATTGGGTAAAGTTCATAACTTTTAGCCCTCCCGCCAGGGACTTCGGGGGATTAAGTCATCCTAAAAGACATAGTTATCATATTTTCGACCATGCTGAACAAAATGGCTATCTCAAAATTTTGATCGGGTGACTTTGGGAAAAAAATGAGCGTGGGAGGGGGCCTAGTTACCCTCCATTTTTTTGGTCACTTAAGAAGAGCACTAGAACTTTTAATTTCCGTTCCAATGAGCCCTCCCAAGATATTCTAGGACCACTGGGTCGATAAGATCACCCCTGAAAAAAAAAAAAATAAACACGCATCCGTGATCTTTCAATGCAAAAATGCAAAATTCCACATCTTTGTAGATAGGAGCTTGAAACCTCTACAGTAGGGTTTTCTGAGACGCTGAATATGATTTTCATTAAGGTTCTATAACATTTAAGGGCCTTTTCCCCCTTTTTTTGAAAATCAGCCAAATTTTCTCAGGCGCGTAACTTTTGATGGGTAGCACTAAACTTGATGAAAGTTATATATTTGAAATCAGCATTGAAATATGATTCTTTTGATGTATCTATTTGTATCAAAAACGTTTCCTAGAGTTTAGGCTACCATTGAGCAGGGTCGTTCCTTGCTTACAGGTTGTTACAACGAACTGTTCGATTAAGATTAGCTCTATGTTGTTTTGTTTTGTTCTTTTTCTTCTGCAAAGCACTATCAATTTTATGGATAATAATGCTTCTTGGGTTGAGGGGAATAAGCCAAACATTGTCGTTTTTTTTCTTTTCTTTCTTTTTTTTATTGATGGAAACACACAGTTTTGAAGTGCTTATATCACTATATATTCTACAATGCCGACTGGTGACATGAAGCTGCATTCGATTTGCTGTAGTCAGGCTTCACTTTTCGCCATTTGGTCCAAAATTATAAACCTGTTTGGCGGTCACATTATCAGTATTTCTTCAGGCTAAATGGGAGAACGTGGCAGAAAAAATACAAATAAGCCTACAACGGAGAAGGACGTAACTGAAACTACAGCAAATCGAACGCGCCTTTAGCTTATTTGCAATCTATCATGACACCCGAATCATTCATTCAAGGACTACTGCAAAGGCTTTTTGCCATTTGGGTTGCTATTGTATTAAGCCCAAAGCATTTATTATTGTCTTTACGGGTAGATAAGGATCAACGCATGTATAATCATCCGAAAAACACCCTCTTTGGCTTTGCTGAAATTTCCTGTTTTTTTTCCGAAGTTCGATATACTTTAGTAAACTGTCACACCATGGAGGAGTTCTAGCACTATTTTTCCCGAACTGCCGTGCCTAAAACGGAAACTGCTACGCAGTTTGGACTTAACATACTAAAAAAAAGCAACTGTTTAAATGTTGAAAATGAGTTCAATAGTGCTTCAAAGTACAAGAGTAGCTTTTAACCTTTGGGTATATCTTTCAGGTGCCTGACCCATTACCCGAACAATCCATTGCCGTCACTTTGGGTCCTTCAAAGGACGTGGTGGTCGGTCAGACCAAGCTAGTAGAAAACGAGACGACTCAAAGAGACACTGCGCCTGTCACTGCTCAAGAGGCACAATCTGGACGAGATACGACTCGAGATGAAGAGCACCATCGTTCAAGTGGTCCTACTGATATTTCTTCATCCTCCCACGACCATCCATGGCAGCCACAGCTGCTACGGTACCCTGCATAGGTTTCAGCAAACGGCAAGCTAAGACGGTCATTTAATATTTCGTATTATGGAAAGCATCCTGGGCTTGAGTACTCAGTTAAGGAAAATTCGGTTTTCTGTTTCTGCTGCAGACACTTTGGCGGCACGTCAACCCTTCGCGGACAGACATACAGGGCGAGGCCTTTCATCGAGATTGGTGTTAGAAGATGGAAGGACATCTCAAGCGTTCTGGAAGAGCATGCAAAAAGTGACCACCACAGGGACAGCGCAGTTTCGTGGACGAAGTTCAAAGCTATACAAGCCAAGGAGATGCAACCCATCGCATCTGTTTTTTAAACGGACAGGAATAAGGAGATGAATGAAAATAGAGAACACGTAAAGGCTTTACTGAAAGTAACAGCCCTACTGGGGCGACTGGGTACAGCCTTTCGCAGCCACGATGAGACTGAATCTTCGGCAAACAAAGGAAATTTCGTCGAAACATGCAATGTTCTCGCCGAGTATTCTCCCATGCTTTTCAACAAGCTACAAAGACGATACAGCCACTATACGTCCCACGAATACCAGAACGATCTAATTTCAGTTATCGGATCTAGGCTTCGGTCTACAATAGTGCAAGAAGTTAAGCGTGTCAAATACTTTTCTGTTCTTGCCGACGAGACAAAAGATAATTCGAAAAAAGAACAGCTCGCCATTCCTCTGAGGTACTTCGACGAGGGAAAAGTACGAGAAAGACCAATAGGATGCTACCATAGGAAAAGCCTGGATGCTAAGAGTTTAGCCAGCTTCATTTACGACACAGTGGCGAAACTTGGTCTCGACTGGAACTATTGTGTTGATCAGTGCTACGACGGAGCAAGCGTGATGAGCTGGCCCTTCTCTGGTGTTCAAGCGCGACAGAGAGCGAAAGCGTCACAAGCAATATACATTCATTGCCATGCGCATAGACTAAATTTGGTCATTGCAAACTGCGTTGAAGGTGTTGGGACTGTTGGCTCATTTTTTTCGTTAGTCCAAAATCTGTACATTTTCATTTCCAGCAGCAACACCAGACATCAGCTTTTTGTCGAGTCCCAAAAGGCTACTCAACTGCCAGTCCTGGAATTAGAAAGGATTGCTGCGACAAGATGGTCATAAGATAAGACTCCGATATCAATTTGTTCTGGCTGTACTGTCTGCACTCAGCGAGGGAGCTGATAGTGAAGCTCGAGCAGAAGCAGCTGGGATCCAGAGATAAATGGAATCTTTCACAATTATATTCCAGTTGCAATTCTATATGGGAACAATTCTGAGGAAGAAAAACTCCTATTATTAGCATCTTCAGGCAGTTGATCTGGTAATATTCAGGTCCCACACCTTGATTCAAGCAACAAGGAAGGAAATAGCTGAACTGTGCTCTGACACTTCATTTGCATCGCTTTTGGAGAAGGCAAAAGAGTTCGCTGAAGGTCTTGAAATTGAAGTACCTGACATGTATGGACCCGCGACTGGATCCTCCTCTGTGGGTCAGAAGGGACGACCTAGAAGAACCCAAAAAATTATGAAACACGTGACAGAAGTCATGACCACTTCAACGTTAGGAAAAAACTTTGTTGAATCCGACAATAGAGCTCCAACTCTAGCGGAAGAACTGAAAAGAGAATACATGGAGACTGTAGATCGTCTGATTGCGGAATTCGACAGACGGTTTACAGATAACCTTCCAGTGCTCAGTGCACTCGAAGCTCTGGCCCTTAGCTCTACCAAGTTCATGGATGCAGGGCTCCTCAAGCAATTCTCTGAACTTTATTCTGAAATGGGCATTGACCAGATT
Organism: Artemia sp. Qi Xiang Cuo; assembly: GCF_049724085.1. Taxonomy (NCBI): domain Eukaryota; kingdom Metazoa; phylum Arthropoda; class Branchiopoda; order Anostraca; family Artemiidae; genus Artemia; species Artemia sp. Qi Xiang Cuo. Next base: position 50,734,748 of record NC_142804.1, on the reverse strand, counting down.
CTTCTTGAGGCCAAAGCTGGTATTGCCAAGCGGTTTTTTCTCTAGGAGGAGGCAAAGGCAAAGAACTTAATGGACGTTATTAATAATATCAAGACACTTCCAGTGGCCTATTCAGAAATTCAGAATTAAGGGTCTTCATATTGCTGCCACACTTCCTGTCACGACAGCCAGCAATGAACGCTTGTTTTCTGGGCTGGAAATTGTGAAGAACTATCTATGCTCGACCACAGGAGACGATCGTCTTAGTCACCTGCTTTTGATCTTTGCAGAGAAGGATTTAGTTAAAAACTTGGATTTTGACCAGCTTGTTGACGACTTTGCAAAGGTGAAACCACGACGGTTCTCCTTGTTGCCTTGAGTGTTCACTAATCTGTTTCAAAATTTTGTTGTATTTTTTAATTTTTTAAATATAATTAATCAGGCAAAGTTTTGCATCGTCATAGCCGGAGCGTGAATCCAACATGGACTAAAGTATTTACTGTAAGCAGCGAGCTGAAGAATTTGGCTACAAAATATACTTTAGTCAAAGCGTGAGTTTCTACAGAGGTTCGGCTTTCGTCAAGTTATAGGTTCGGAAAAGTGGAAGATTCCCAAACGGCTGTTTTCTTAACATCGCACATACCGCTTCCGCTTTCTTCAGATATCTGGCCTTTTCCGAACCTATGGCATAAGAACGAAAGAAGAAAAGGCAAAGCAATTGAGACAATTTCCTTAATTTCTAAGGTTACTCTCAAGAATGGCAGTTTTTTTTTCGGATAAATATAGCGGCAATTTTTTTTTTTATACAGTCCTGCTGTGGGGCCCATGTCGAGTGCTTTCCCACCCTCAGGTTTGGCTTAAATGGCGCATCTGGCTTAAAGAGCACGGTATTGACGAGGGCGCGAACCCTATAATATACGTATTAAAAACCTAAGAATATAGAGGTTCCTTATGAAAGTTAATTCGTAAGTTAAGTATATTCACTACTAATAAAAACGTTCGTAAATATAATTAAGCAGGTTTCGAGAAAGCCATTTAACCAAATAAAAGTGAAATTAATATTTTTTTTTTAATTATTCATGTGCGGTGAGCCAAAATCAAAACCTGCACTAATTCAAAAACGTTCAAAAATTTTATAAAAAACAAGTTTTTTAACTGAAAGCAAGGAACGATGGTAAAAATTAAAACTAACAGAAATAATTTAGTATTTGAAAAGTGCTGTCCCTTCCTTAACGCCTCGGTCTGTACGCTAAAGATTGACTGTCTCACAACTCTTTTTTTTAAACAATTAAAAAAATTAGCATAATTAGAGAGAGGTATTTAATATACTTAATAATTTATTTTCTTTTTTGTTTTTAACATCGTTACTTACTTTCAGTTAAAAAAACTTGTTTTTTTTTTATTTATTAAGAAAGAATAAGCGAATTTGGCAATACTATAGCTCAGTATAGACGTCTGGAAATAAACATTGCCTTAATCTGCAAGAATCTTTCTATAAATTACTTTACGACTTACGAAATGGACCTTACACTTATTCTTAGAAAACACGGTACCACCCCGCAAAAGGGACAGAAGCACAGATAAATTTTATATACCATAAATGTCCGACTGCCCTATACTGTAATTAATTAAAAAAACTTTTTCCACAAAATAATTTTTAAAAGAAAAGTAAAGAACTACATTAAAATAAAATGAGCAAAAATAAAATCAAATAATCTAACAAGATTGAAACTACCGCAAATCAGCATTGATAAATAAATGAAACCCAAAACGAAAAGAAATTACAATAATTAACCGAGTCAAACTCAAAACGAGCAGAAATTAACATAAGCTGGGAGCAAAACCCCTATGCCTTCCCAAGGGCAGAATAAAATATGCACTTTAGTGAAAAAAGTATAAATGTTTTTACTTTTATAACTTTAATAAATCAAATAATATTAACATTTTGATTACTAAATATCAGTATATGTATATTAAACTGACAATACACATTCATTTGTATTTTTTTTTTCAGTAAAATGCAAATTTTATTCTGGCCTTGGGAAGGCATAGGGGTTTTGCGCCCAAATTGAGTTAATTTCTGCTCGTTTTGAGTTTGACTCGGTTATTTATTGTAATTTCTGTTCGTTTTGGGTTTAATTAATTTATCGATGCTGATTTTTGGTAGTTTCACGCTTGGTAGATTATTTGATTTTATTATTGTTCATTTTATTTTAATGGAGTTCTTTACTTTTCTTTGAAAAACTTATTTTGTGGAAAAAGTTTTTTAAATTAATTTCTGTTCGTTTTATATTGACATACTCTTTTCAGGAAAAAATAAAATAATACTTTAAATCTTTTTTTTTTTTACAACTTTATAGTTTGGCCTGCTATTTGTATGCTGGAGAAAATTTTTCAGCAGTTTTTAACAACTACACCCTTTTAAAAATATGGACACAAATAGTACTCTTTAATTTAGTTTCATACCTCCTCTAGGTGACCTGAAATGGAAAACTTGATACCATTCGCAAAAAAATCTGTTTACTTTCTTTGAGAGCTTGGATACACTTACGCTATTTTGATTAGGTTAAATTTTAAGAGCAGTTCTTGGGGGGGCGGGGGTTGGTGTGGGAGTGGAGGGGGGATTAGTTACCCTCAAATCCCTTTCGACTATTAAAAAGGGCATCAGCCCTTTCTATTTTCAATCGAATGATCCCTTTTCGAAGTTCCCACGACAACTCCTTCGATAAGAAGTGCCCTGGTCTAAACAACAACAACAACAACCAATAATACATTATACCCACTTCGATCTTTACTATAAAAATGTCAAGCCTTCTAATCACTTTCGACTATTAAAAAGGGCACTAGGCCTTTCGGTTTCCAATCAAATGAGCCCTTTTGGAAACAACAACGCTTTCTATAAACACCTTATATGCCCCCAGGGCATAAATTACCACCCTTACCCTAAGGTCTGTTAGGGTGGTTGTCATCCTCTAAGACCAAATTTCCAGAACTTTCAACCACGTTAAACAACTTGGTTATCTAAAAATTTTGATTGGACGTGTTTGGAGATTTGGTGGGCGTGAGAGGGGTGCTAGTGACCCTGCGATCACTTTCGACTATTAAAAAGGGCAAAAGCCACTCAAATTAAAATTAGAATGAGCGCTTTTCGAAGTTTCTACGACAACTTCTTCAATACGAAGTGTCCTGCTCTAAAGGAAAAAGTTAATGAATAATACATTTTGCCAACTTCGTTCTTATATGCCCCCAAGGAATAAATTTTGATTGGATGTGGTTGGGGAAATGAGGGGCATGGGGGGGGGGGGGCGATTCATAAGCCCATAACGTTAAAATATGAAAAAAGTCACTATGCCTTTCAATTTACAATAGAATGTGCCATTTTTAAGTTTCTACGAAAACCCTGTCAAAAAAACCGGTATAGTCACCCCGGTCACAAGTTACACACCGGGCACTGAGGGCGGTGGGGGGGAGGAGGGGTAGTCAGCCTTAAAAACCTAATTTCCCAAACGTTCATCTACGGTCAAGAGAATGGCTCTCTAAAAATGTTGATTGGATGTGTTTGGGGAAAAGGTGGGCGTGAGAGGGAGGGGGGGGTTAATTGCCCTCAAATCGCTTTCGACTATTAAAAAGGGTACTAGAACTTTGAATTTCAAATCGAGTGAGCCCTTTTCCAAGGTTCTACGACAAGGATTTCAATAAAAACCTTATATCCTTAAAAACTTATAATCCTTGCCCTGAGGGTTGTGGGGGAGTGTCCTCCTGAAAAATATGTTTTCTATCTGGAAATCAACTCCCCTGAACAAAAAGTCTATCTCAAAATTTTTATTGGATGTGTTTGGGGGAATGATGGGTGTGGGGGGGGGCTAGTTCACCTCCAATCACTTCCGACTATTAAAAAGGGCACTAGCCCTTTGAATTTCCAGTCGAATGAGCTTTTATTGAAGTTTCTACGACAACGGTTTCTTTGAAAACCTTATATATCCCCAGGGCATAACCTAAAACCCTTGCCATGAGGGCTGTATGGGAGTGTTCCCCTCATAAACAAATTTTCTTTATGGAAATCAACTACGCTGAACAAAATACATATCTCAATATTTTAATTTGATGTGTGCGAGGGAATGATGGGCGTGGGGGGGGGGGGGTTAGTTACCCTAAATTTTGAATATTTAAAAGTGTTATAGCCCTTTGAATTTCCAATCGAATGAGCCTGTTTTGAAGTTTCTACGGCAACACTCTCTATAAAAACCTTAACTCCCCCCAGGCCATAGCTTAAAAACCTTGCCCTGAGGGTTGTGGGGGAGTTTCCTCCTCAAAAACATTTTTTCTATCTGGAAATCAGCTACGCTGAACCGAATGACTATTTCACAATTTTGAGTGGATGTGTTTGGGGGAATGATGGGCATGGGGGGGGGGGCTAGTTGCCCTCCAATCACTTTCGACTATTAAAAAAGTTACTAGCCCTCTGAATTTCCCATTTAATTTTCTATGACAACGCCTTCTACAAAAACCTTATATGCCCCCAGGGCATAACTTAAAACCCTTGTCCTCCTCAAAAACATACTGTTCTATCTGGAAAACAACTACGCTGAACAAAATGGCTATCCCAACCGTTTGATTGGTTGTGTTTAGGGGAATGATGGGCGTGGGGGGGGGCTATGGGCACTCCAATCACTTTCGAAGATTAAAAAGGATACTAGCCCTTTGAATTTCTAATCGAATGAGCCTGTTTTGAAGTTTCTACGACAACGCCTTCTATAAAAACCTTATATGTCCCAAAAGCATAACTTAAAACCCTTTCCCTGAGGGTTGTGGGGGAGTATCCTCCTCAAAAACATATTTTCTATTCTTAAATCAGATACACTTAACAAACGGGCTCTATCAAAATTTTTTTGGGTTGTTTTTAGGTGCACGAGGCGGGTGGGGGAGGGGGGTAGCCCTCATAAAACAAACGACTCTAAAAAAGGGTAATCACCCTATTGACTTCCAATCAAATAAGCATTATTCGAAGTTTCTACGACAACGCCTGTCATAAAAACAGTATATTCCCCCTGAGTATAAGATAAACCCCTTGCCCAGATGGTTGTGGAGGAGTCTCCTCCTTAAAAACATATTTTCTATTTGGAAATCAACTACACTTAACAAAATGGCTATCTCGACATGTAGATTGGATTTTTTTTGGGGAATGATGAGTGTGGGGAGGGCGAGGTGCTCACCCCTCTAATCACATTAGACAATTAAAAAGGGCCCAAGTCATTCCAATAGAATGAGCCCTTTTCGAAGTTTCTACGACAACTTCTTCGATACGAAGTGCTCGGGTGGAGAAAAAAAAACACATTGTGCCCTCATCGTTCTTTACTTAGGCAGCGCTAGCGCGCTGCCTATGATGTTAAAAAAAGGGTTGAGTAGATAAGTGTGACTTCAAGCAATTTGTGATGTTGTTGTACACTGGAAGACAGTTTTCCCATATTAATTTAATAGTTAATTTACTAAAACGGCCAATTCATATTTGTTAATCAACATTTATTGACTAAGACTGACAATCAATACAAGAATTTTTTTTGTAGAGGCGAAAAATTCTGAATAAGCTTCCTACTAACAAGTGACATTAATGAACAGAGGAAAATGAAGACAGACGATCACAAGCGCCAAATTTAGTGGTTACCGAAAAATTACTTAGTTGGATGTCAGTGTTATACACCTTTTGTCTTTGGACTGAAGTCAGTACCTTATAGCACCTACTATGCTCAAGCTCTGAGAATGGTCACCAGCCCACTAGGAGCTGATGGAAGCTAACCACAGCACTGCCAGAACAATATCATATGTAATTCTCCTACCCACTTGAGTAAATAGCGACCTAGCGGTAAAATAAAGTAAATAGCGACCAACCAGTAGATATTATTACAGAACCAGTTTCGAAAAGACCTTTGAGGTTAGCTGTCAAAAAGGCAAGATCAGCAATAAAAAAGTGTTTTTAATTATTCTTCTTTCATTTCAATGAATTGCCTTATTTCACCTCACTTGATTTATCAGTCCTGGTTGAACTTCACTGAATTAAGGATGCTGGGAATGTTTTAATAAAAAAATTTCATTTTAGTTTTATTGGCCGTATGTTGTAAGTCTCTTCTTTTATATATTTATTTTTTGCTGAGGTGAGCCTTTGGACATACGGCTGAAATATTCATTCAAATTAGTATTCCACTGTCTAACGAAAAGAATTCCTTATTCTTCTTCTTGTTTTTGATATTTACCACTTAAGTAGAACTAAAAATTTCACAACGTAAGCTTAAGACTGGCAGGACTTAAGATATTTAAGATATATAAAACTTACAGGAAGTCTAACAATAAGGTTGCCACCGGTAGCTGAGGATTCGTCACTAGCAAGCATTTTTACGCTTTCGTCAACAAGTCCTTCCTCAAAGTCCACCTCAGCCTCAGTATACTTCTTCTTCTCTGATGTTGTAGTGCGGCCAGATCTCCGCTTCTAAAAAATTATCATTTAATTAACACCTTTGAAAACAAAAATAATATCATTAGTCCCTTAGTAGATGTTAGTAAAGCCTATAAACTTAATGAACAAATTGTGAAATTTACTAGTGAAATTAGAAACACTAGTGAAATTTATCACATTAAAAAGATGTTAAAGAGTCGTACTCGTAAGGGCAAGAGACAGTTGCCTGTTTGCTGGCTAGGATATAACTCTGATTTTGATTCTTGGGTCAGTGTCGAAGATATTAACATTGCCCAATAATTTTTATATGACTTTCATGTCCAATGTTTCTGATCCTCTCTATAATGACTTGAATAGAACAAGTGATTTTTGGGCGAAACTCTTCCCCACTATCAAATTTGATGGCGCGTATGAAGTGGCTCTTGTCGACTGTATTCTCAAAAATACCTACGACATCCTGAGAAAGGATCATAAATATGAAATAAAAATTAGACCCAATGATTTTCCACCGCCACCCTCAGGTGATCAAGAACAAATTCAAAAGATCAACTGGATAGATTATCCATATATTGAATTACCCTACGAGGAACTCACCTGTATGAATGATTTATGTCGTTCTATTAATAAAAGAATTTCCGCTCGTAAAAAAGGAGCTTTTCATTTCAACTATTCAAAGGAGGAGGGCAATATCTACATTAGTTCACCCATTGCCAATGAAACGGTTATTCTCAATGATAATCTAAAGGATGTTCTTGGCTTTAAGCTCAATATAATCAACGGTAAAAGTGCCGGAAACACTAATTTCATTTTTGCAGACTACCCGCCTGCCTTCTCCACGGACACATGTATATTTCTCTACTCTTCATTTGTGGAAACATCCCAGGTTGGCAATAGCAATATCCCCCTCCTAGGAGTTCTTGAACGAAAAACCAATCAAGAACATATTCACCACTACAATATAAAGCATCTTCAGTATATTCCCGTAAACACTTCCTATTTGGAACTCTGTCAGTTAACACTAAGAACTGAATTAGGTAATCCCCTAGCAATATCAAAAGGTTTGGCTGTGATTACATGCCATTTTCGTCCCATCGTTCAACAACAACAAGATGTCTAATAGAAAAGTGATATTCATTTGTCCTGATATTGACTGCTATGTTAATACTCTTGGTCCAAGATAACATGGCAATGGAATGGACTATTACAAAGGTCGCTCGTCGATGTCAGGCTATGGTCTTGGCAGTTGGTTTGATAAGCTGTTTTACTCTTCATTACCTCTGGCTAGAAAATATCTTGTATCGGCTGCAACAGATTTTGCATCCTCTACACTATACGATTGGGGCTCTGGCAAGAATTTTAAAAAAAGTACTACGGAAAATCTTAGGTCTAGTGCGCGGATCCTTGGCGAGAGATTAAAACAAAATGGAAAAGGTTTAAAAATATCGAGAAACAATGCATCGCTCATCAGTCTCTACTCAGGTCAGAAATGAAAGACATCACCCCTGTCAAAGAAAAGAAGGAAAAAGCCGACACGTACTGTACACAGTAGAAGAAGAAGCCCCAGGAAGAAAATTGTTAGATCGAAACTAGATTTCTTTTCCTAAGATGTCCTACCTACCGCAAAAGGATTCTCAACCTTCAATCACCGCCTCATTGAATCTATTCAATGCAGGAAATGTTAATGTGAGTGTCAAACATGGATACTATGAACAATTTTATCCTCAACAACCCCTCTCCGATAATATCCACTTCCAAATTTATTCCAATGAAGACTACTTTATGGACATGTCTTCGACATTTATAGATTTACAAATGAAAGTCCGGAAATCCGATAATACATTGCCAATTCTTGCCGATGGAATATCCTATGAAAATTGCATACTACATAATTTATTTCGTCAAATCAGTGTCTACATCAATGGTACGCTGGTGAGCACAAGCAACAATCTCAGAAATTATACAAGCTATATGCAATTCATGCTGATGACACCCAAGTCATACAAGGAATTGAGAGGCGCCTCCAATGATAATGAATATATTACTAATACTGATAGTACAGATGCACTTAAAATGCTACAACTAGTGAATTACATCTAGTTGGAAAAATATATCGTGAAATATTTAATATACCCCAATGGCTACCACCCAATATTAAAGTGGATATAAAATTGAGTGGATATAGAAAAGAACTTGCAGCCAATCCTGATGTAACTCTCTCCCTCACCTCGGCAATACTTCATGTACGCAAACAACAAGTTATGAGTTCTGTTGCTTTGGCAGTGGAAAAACTGAGAGCCAGTGAAAATAATATAAAGCTACTTGCTCCTCATACAATCACCAATCAACGTCATATTGACAAGGGGTCACGCACCTTCACGACTCATCCTTTATCAATGGCGAAATTCCATCAAAACTTGCTTTGGCATTTGTAAAAAGCGCTAGTGCAATAGGATCATGGACTGGATGCCCACATAAATTTGAAATGTTTGGTCTTTCATCCCTTGTCTGCAAAGTAAACGGCATCCCACTCTACAATCTATCTTTTGATAAATCCTATAGAAAATTGTATGAGTTGACCATGCAAACCCTAGATCATGATTCACAACTATTTGAAAATGGTATAACCGAAGAAATGTTTGCTAAAACGCATGGTATCATTGTATTGGATTTGTCTGGCACGCAGGATATGAGTGTAGTTTGTACGGGGAGTGTGCGTTTAGAGTGTACATTTGCCGACCCGTTAGCTGAGAGTATTGCACTAATCTCACTAAATCAATATGAAACCTATTGGGAAATCACTACCAAAAGTAGTATTCTACTAGACTTGGTACCATGAACACCAGTCAAATAATCAATGTATTTAATATGGATCCCTACATGTCCTAGCACAAATCCTATTGTCTGCCCTCGGACTTTCTTGGAAAAATTCAAAGTGCCAACAATACCTTAATTATTGTAAATAGCAGTCTGTCGACTGTGCTGACGGGTCATTGGCTGTGTATCTTTCAAACAATGAAGACGATTGAATTTTTCGATCCTCCTGGTCTACCCTATACATTCTACACACCCCATATCAGCAACTATATTGAGAGCAGTGGGAAAACTATTATTCAAAATCAGAGGAGAGTGCAGGATCTGACGACTAAAAGCTGTGGCTTCCATGCACTACTATATTTTGTGTTCCGATGTCGCGGCTATACTTACAAGCAGTTTCTCAACATTTATGCTGACAATCCACGTCTGCACGACTTTCTAGTGGAAAATATCCTCTCAGACCTGTATAATATAAAATTCAGTGCCCTAAGAGTACAGTACTTAAAAAATGTATGTGAATTTGTTTATTAGTAAAATGTATATATACAACAATGTCTTTAAATCTTCACTTTAGATTTCTTCTTCTTCGGTGTATAGGCAACTGTCGTGAACCACTAATGCTGGTAAATCATTTGGTTTCACTGTATATTAATCTTGATTGATTGCAAAGTCAGGGTCACATTTTCTACAGTATAATGTAACTTCAATCTTGTCATATCTCTTTGTATAGTCAATGATACTATTTGCATTCATATTATGAAATTCACGAGTTTCAATCTGTCTATTTGAAGCAATATTACATACAGTGTTTTCTAATGGTGAATCACATTCGGTAACTGCCAAATAAAAATCACTAGGATTATAGTAATAATAGTCAGTGTTGTCACAACGATTACATAGAAACCAGAGTGTCTTGTTACCCAAATAGTTAAATTTTAGACCTGATTCTTCCTCCCAAAATAAATTAAATTCTCGACGATACCAATCTCGTAGAAATAAACTAAAATCACGTTTGGGATTCTTTCCAGTCATACCGGGGTAAGTATTCTCCCACTGATCACATTTGTCATAGTGACAATTGGAGCACAGATATCCTCTAGGGTGAGAGTCACAAATCTCTTCAAGACATGAATTACATACTTTAATTTGTACTGCATAGCCTCTATGTAAGTTACATGGATTACATAATTTACACTTTTCATTATAGTCATCAATAATTGTACAATTCTCACATTGAGTCTTACTGCCAAGAGTGTACATGCATAGTGGTCATGTATAGAACATTTTTTGGTTTCCGATGTCAACTCTCTCACAGCTAAAACGATACTGATCGTCCTCGCTCGATAAATTCAGGGTGGAGGAATAGGAGGAGTAATTCTGTGACGTCAGCTCATTCGAATGGGAAGTCATCTACATTGAATTTATGGCAATGTTTTCAAAAGTATATCCACGATATTATTCTGCTTTGTTCCAATTAATATATCAATAAATTGAGTATAAGCATTTGAAACACATTGACAAAGCTTCATAGCTTCATACAATAGTCCAATGGGGGAGAATCAGTCCCCATTATAATGTCAAGTGTCCCCTGAGAGAATATCCTGCGTTGAAGAGATAACTCAAGAAAGTCATCATCCAAAATCAAATGTTTTTCCATAAACACAAGATTCGATCTAATTCTCTCTTTCTCAAATTTATTCATTTTTCAATCCTATCACTCTGACTGTTGACTCTAGACTGACCATGAATCGTTAGCCTAACATTCTAACAAAAAGAAAGGGGTCATTTTCGATTTCGAAACATTTTTATTGGATAATTACAACAATAATAGTAGACATGTACAATTATCGATACAGTTTGTTGTCTTCGATATGTTTAACTAATACACTTTAAGCACATTGAAGTCTATTCACATGCGGTATATTAACTTTTGCAGCAAAACATAATTGATCCTCTCTTGTACACTTGCTCAAGGAGATCACATATCTTGCATTGACTTCATCCCATTCCAGATAAAGTCGTGATCCTCTTGTAATTTCCATCGTCATTTTTGGACCTCTTGTATTATTGCTACCAACTCCACTATCCAATTCTAACAGGTTAAACATTCCGCTCATCATCAGCACAAATATATCCAAATGAGTAAAGTCAAACTGTTCTCGCTCCTTTGACTAGCCCCCCCCCCACGCCCATGGGTCCCCCACACCCCTCCACTCAAAAGTGTGAGATAGCTATTGTGTTTGACGGAGTCGATTTCCAGATAGAATAAATGTTTTTTAGGTGGAAAATCCCCCACACAGCCACAGCGCAAGGGTTTTAAGTTATGCCCTGGGGGCACGTAAGGCTTTTATAGAAGGCGTTGTCGTAGAATCTTCAAAACAGGCTCATTCGATTGGAAATTGAAAGGGCTAGTGCCCTTTTTAATAGTCGAAAGTGTTTGGAGGTCAACTAGCCCCCCCCCCGACCATCATTCCCCCAAACACATCCAATCAAAATTTTGAGATAGGTATTTTGTCAGCGTAGTTGATTTCCAGATAGAAAATACGTTTTTGAGGAGGATACTCCCCAACAACCCTCAGGGCAAGGGTTTTAACGAATGTTCTGGGGTATACCAGGTTTTTATAGAAGTTGTTGTAATAGAAACTTAAAAAGTGGCTCATCAGATTGGAAATTAAAAGGGCTAGTGCCCTTTTTGATAGTCAAAACTGATTGGAGGGCAACTAGCCCCCCAACGTTCATCATTCATCCAAACACATCCAATCAAAATTTTGAGATAGCCATTTTTTTTAGCGTAGGCTAGTTGATTTCCAGCACTGTATATATAATTAGCAGTATGATCTTTCCCTATCTCACCCATTATAAAAACCCGGACAGAGGTGCGAGTGCTCCAGAGAACGTAATAAACATAAGCGACATTATATCTTTTCACGGGTAGACAAGTCAGATTTCTCTTGAACGCGAAACTTGGCTTCAACGTTGGAACACTAAATTTTGAAGAAACTAATTTTAAATTAATATATTCCAATACATATAAGAAAATCAGTAATTAGTTGTCCAATGTTATTATTATATATATATATATATATATATATATATATATATATATATATATATATATATATATATATATATATATATATATATATATACTACGAAAATTTTACGAAAAAGAAAGTTTTTCTTAAAGAAAAGTAAAGGCCATATCAAACAGTTCGTGGTAACGAACTGTAAGTAAGGAGCAACCCGGCTCAATGGTAACCAAAAGTCTAGAAAGCGGTATCTTGATACAAATAGATAAATCAAAAGAATTATATTTTAATGCTTATTTCAAATATATAAGTTTCATCAGTTTAGTCCTGCCCATCAAAAGTTACGCGCCTGAGAATATTTGGCTGATTTTCGAAAAGAGGGGGAAAGACCCCCTAAGAGCTATAAAACTTTAATGAAAATCACACCATCATATTCAGCGTATCAGAGAACCCTACTGTAGAGGATTCAAGCTCTTATCTACAAAAATGTGGAATTTTGCATTTTTTGCCAGAAGTAAAATAACGGATGTGTGTTTAGTTGGTTTTTGTTTCCAGGAGTGATCGTATCGACCCAGTGATCCTAGAATATCTTGGGAGGGCTCATTGGAATGTAAATTAAAAGTTCTAGTGCCCTTTTTAAGTGACCCAAAATGGAGGGCAACTAGGCCCCCTCCCACGCTCATTTTTTCCCCAAAATCATCCGATAAAAATTTTGGGAGATCAATTTTGTTCAGCAAGCTCGAAAATATTAAAAGTATGTCCTTGAGGATGACTTAATACCCCGAAGTTCCCGGGGGGAGGTCTGAAAGTTATGAACTTTAACCAATGTTAACATATAGCATTGACTATTGGGAAATATACAGACATTTTCAGGAGAGATTTTTTCTGGTAGTAGGAGGATGGTTGGTCGTGGGTTATGTGGGAGGATCTTTCCATGAAGGAATTTTTCATGGGGGAAGGGACATTGTTATGAAGGGGATGCCGGACTTCCCAGCATTATTTAAAAAAACATCAGAAACTAAATATAAAAAAACAAGTTTTTCAGCTGCAACAGCAGCAACATCAAAACTTTAAACGAACAGAAAATATTACATATATGATTGGGTTCACCCCCTAGTCAATAACTCGCTCTTTAAGCCAAAGATTTGTTAGTACTTTCATAAGAGCTATTTATTCTAATTAACGGCCTTTGTGATAAAGCGGTCATTTTTAAAGAATTGGAACAAAATTTGAACTTTAGCTTAAAGAGCAAGATATTGACTACGGGGGCGAACCCCCTAATATACGTATTAAAAATATATGAATATAGAAGTTCGTTACGTAAGTTAACTCGTAAGTTACATATATTTATTACTAATAAAAACGTTCGTAAATAAAATTACACAAGTTTCGAGAAAGCCATTTAACCAAATAAAAATAAACTATTATGCAAATTTTGTTTAAATTATTCATATACGGTGAGCCACGATCAAAACCTGCATTTATTCAAAAACGTTAACTGAAAGTAACGTTTTTTTAACTGAAAGTAAGGAACGACGTTAAAACTTAAAACGAACAGAAAGTATTCCTTATATTAATGGGGATGTCCCCTCATTATCGCCTCAATATTTACGATAAATTCTTAATTTATCAGTTTTTTTTTATCTAATTAAAATTAATTTAATTATAAATATAAGCATAAAATAATTAAAAAAAAACACGACCAGAAATTATTAATAAAGAATAAAAGAGGAAAAGAGAATATTTATATGGCTGTAACACTGCATATAAATGTGAATAAATGTATATATAGTGGGCTGTAATAATACAAAAGGTAAAATAACATTGGTTTAACAAGCCAAACAAAGACAACGAATGACTAGACATTAGGGGGGGGCATATCCCCCAAAAGTATTTTAAATTAGTTGAATCTCACTAATTACCTCCAGAGTGCATTAATTAAACTTGCTCCTAACGTATTTTTGTCGGATCAACCTATTTTGCACCCCCCCCCCCCTGAAAAATGCTGGATCCACCCCTGAAACCATCACATCTGTTTCACCAGTTATTAAAAGAAAACAACTTTCCTTATTTTCACAAATTTCATCAACCCCCCGCCCCCTTTTTCGTAAAGCTAACTATTACCATCACTTACAAAAAATCTAAAACAAAAAAATATTAATTAAAAAAGTTCATATTAATTAAGTCATACCTGTGAGATGGGACAGTTGGAAAGCACTTGGCCGGCTCACCAAGTTTTTTTCTGCTTTCGCAACTACGAATAATACATTTTCAAACCATTTCTCAATGATTGACGCATACCACAGTTTATATAATTATCCAGTATGATCATTCCCTATCTCACCCATTATAAAAACCCGGACCAAGGTGCGAGTGCTCCAGAGAACGTTTTTGCAGATAGAAACACAAGCGGCATCAGATCTTTTCATAGGTAGACAAGTCAGACGCGAAATAATCGGAAAAAAGTGGAAACCCGCTATTATGAATAATGCATTTTGTAACCATTTCTCATTGATAGACGCAAACACACTGATACATAAGTGAAGAAAGAAGTGGGAGGAGCTTTTTGTTCGCACCGAGAACGAAGACCAGAAAGGATCTGCGATAAGCTTACTGGATAATTATATAAACTGTGACGCATACACACTAACCCGCTAATGCATGAATAAGTGGGAGGAGCTTTTATTTCGCACCGAGAATGAAGAGCCAGAAATCATCTGTGGTAAACTAACTGCCTAATTATATATAAAGTGATTTCCAGATAGAAAATATATTTTTGAGAAGGGCACGGCCCCACAACTCTCAGGGCAAGGGTTTTAGGTAATGCCCCGGGTGCATATATGGTTTTTATGAAAGGTGTTGTCGTAAAAACTTCAAAAAAGGCTAATTCGATTAGAAATTCAAAGACTAGTGCCCTTTGTAATAGTCGAAAGTGATTAGTAATATTTTTTGTTAGTAGAAAGGCCTTATTGACTCCGAATATTACCACGTGGTTTATGGTTTTCTCAGTGACAATGAAAAAACAGGAATTTTCTCACTTGAAAAAACATGAATTTTCTCACTTTGATGGATGTTTTCTTGGATGGTTATGGATGTCAACAGAAATTCATGTATGTTTTATGGTTTTTGTCAGTGAGAATGAAAAAACTGGAACTTCCTGACTTTGATGGATGTCAACAGCAATTTATGTCTGTTTTATGGATTTTGTCAGTGAGAATGGAAAAACAGGAACTTTCTCACATTTATGGATGTTAGCAGCAATTCATGTCTGTTTTATCCTTTTTGTCAGTGAGAATGAAAAAACAGGAACTTTCTCACATTTATGGATGTCAACAGCAATTTTTGTCTGTTTGATGGTTTTTGTCAGTGAGAATGTACATGCTCGACGCGAATGTTATGAGATTGTTTGGCTAACCTAACCTGAGAAATTGATTTACATAATCGGTGGGGGAGAATGTATTGATTTACGAAAGGAGAATTAAGAAACAAACATGGCTTCTTTGATCTTTAGGCTAACCTAACCTGTGAAATTGATTTACATAATCGGCGGGGGAATTATTGATTCACGAAGGGGGAATTAAGAAACATTATGGCTTTTTTAATCTTAGGTCTGAGGGATAAACGTTCTTTAGGTCAGAGAGAAAAATTAATATTCTATTTTTAAATAGGGTTTCATTGATCTTTAGTGTCAGGAATTATAAATGAAATCACTTGTTATCTTGGAATTATGTTGGAGTCTAAAGAGATAGAAATTCTATTTTTAAATACGGCTTCACTGAGCTTTAAGTCGGAGAGATAAATTGATATTCTAACGAAACCTTAATAGTGAAGCTAGGAAAATTTATGAGATGAAGAGATTAACGTAGGAAAGGGTTTCCTAGAAATTTGAAATGTGAAAGCACAGAGATGCCAAAAACAAAAGGAATACGCTGAAGTTACGTTTAGGGATTATTTGGGCGAAACCGTTTTAGGGAATTTTTTCGGCGAAACAGTTAGAGACATTTTAAAAGATGATTTAAAAGAGGATTTTAGAAGAGGATTTGAGGGTGAAACTATGTGGTCGTCATAATACACAAGTTCCATTTGCACAGTGTTGTGAGGTCCCCTACCACAACCCCAAAGAGTACACATACCCCACCCCAACCCCGAAGGGTCCTCATACCCCACCCCAACCCGAAGGAAGCCCCGGTCCTCAAAGGTCCATCGGGCTCCCAAAGGGCCACCCGGCCCTCAAGGGTCCCCCAGACCCCCAAAGGACCCCCCAGGCCCCAAAGGCCCCCCCTGGCCCCCAAAGGGCCCCCCTCCATCTCCCTCTCTCTCCTCCCCCTCCTCACCTTCCCCTCTCCCACTACTCCTCCCCTCCCCTCCTCCCCTCCCTCCTCCCCTCCCCTCCTCCCCCTCCCCTCCCCTTCCCTCCCCCGTTTTTTAATATTTTTTTGTGCATTGAGAGACAGAAGGACCCACTCCCCCCACCCCCTCCCACCCCTAAAGGGCCCCCGGCGCCCCAAAGGCTCCTGAGCCCCTATTTTAATACTTTTTTAAGGCTTTATTATATATTTTCAGAACAAATTATTATTTTAGGGAATTATTTCGGCGAAACAGTTAGAGACATTTTAAAAGATGATTTTTGAAGAGATTTTAGAAGAGAATTTGAGGGTGAAACTCTATGGTCGTTATAATACACAAGTTCCATTGGAACAGTGTCGTGAGGTCCTCTATCCCCAACCCCAAAGGGTTCCAATCCCCCTACCCCAACCCCCAAGGAAGCCCCTGGTCCTCAAAGGTCCCCCAAGCTCCCCAAGGACCACCCCGCCCTCATGGCCCCCCCCCCGACCCGCAAAGGCCCTCCCCGGGCCCCGTCTTTCGTTGATGTCTGTTGTCTGAAACCTATGATTTGAGGTGTATGGGTTGCTATTTTTGACTTTTCTGAGTTGGATTTCTTAGTCTTTCATAGGTATGTGTTGTCTGAAACCTATGATTTGGGATGGGTGGTTTGCTATTTTTGACTTTTCTTAGCTAGATTTCTTACCCTTCCATAGGTTTTTGTTGTCAGAAAATTATGATTTGGGGTGTTTTGTTTGCTCTTTGGACTTTTCAGAGCTATAATTATAAGTCTCTCATAGGTGTTTGTTGTCTGAAACTTCTAGTTTGGGATGAGTAGTTTGCTATTTCAGACTTTTATGAGCTAGGCTTTCCTAGTATATCGTAGGTGAATGTTGTCAGAAAATAATGATTTGGGATATGTAAATTACATTCAATATCGGTCTTTTCTGAGCTAGATTTCTTAGTCCCTCATAGGTGTTTGTTGTCTAAAACCTATAGTTTGGGATGAGTAGTTTGCTATTTTTGACTTTTCTGAGCTAGGTTTCTTAGCCTTTCATAGGTGTGTGTTGTCAGAAACTTATGATTTGGGTTTTGTAAATTACTATTTTTGACTTTTCTGAGCTAGATTTCTTAGCCTTTCATAGGTGTTTGCTGTCTGAAACCTATAGTTTGGGATGAGTAGTTTGCTTTTGGACTTTTCAGAGCTGGATTTCTTAGCCTTTCCTAGGTGTGTGTTGACTGAAACTTATGTTTTGGGATATGTAAATTACTATTTCGGGCTTTTATAAGCTAGATTTCTTAGTCTTTCGTTGGTGTGTGTTGTCTGAAACCTATGATTTGGGATTTGTAGTTTTGCTTTTTGGACTTTTCAGATTTAGGATTTAGGTTTTCAGGTTAGGTTAGGTTAGATTAAGTTAGGTTAGGTTAAGTTAGGTTAGGCTAGGTTAGCTTACGTACGCGCGCGTACGTAGGCTGGCCTAACCTAACTTAATCTAACCTAACCTAACCTAATGATACACCTAACTTTTTGCCTGTCTCTCACCTAACCTAAGCTAACCTAAGTGAAGCGTACGTAGGCTAACCCTAACCTAACTTAACCTAACCTAATCTAACCTAACTTAATCTAGCCTAACCTAACCTAACCATACTCGCCAGAAAAGGTTAGGTTAACTCATCATGAGCGCTCATGATAAGTTAACCTAACCTAACCTAACTTAAACATGTAGAAATGTTTCTATTTATTTATTAATATTTATTTATAACTAACCTAACTTATTGTTTTGGAGGTTAGATGAACGAGTTTGAACGATTGTCTTTAATAATAGAACGAGTCACTCATTTTCTAATTTAAAAATTTGATGGGTAAATCCATAAGACAATGGAGCTAAAATTTAATTTAATATTAGAATAGAACTTTAAATTTTTCATCTCATTGAGAAAAAACCAGAACTGAAGTGGAACCTTTTTATTTTCTTGGAAAAATTAGAAGAGAACTTTGAATTTTTTATGTCTTTGAGAAATTAAGAACTGAAGTGGGAGCTTTTTTCATTTTCATTGGTAAAATTCAGAATTGAGCTAACTTTCTTATCTTCTTAAAGAAAATTCAGAAGAGAACTTGAACATTTTGCACTTCTTCGAGAAAACTCAGAATTAAAGTGATGCACCTTATCTTCATGTCGAAGATTCAAAATCAATGTATAACTTTTTCTATCTTCTATGAAAAATTTGCAACAGAACTTTAAATTTTTCATCTCTTTGCAAAAAATCGGAACTGAATTTAAGAAAATTGGAATTAAAGTGAAACTTTTTATTTTCACTGGAAAATAATCACAATCATAGTATAACTTTTCCTATATTCTACAGAAAAATTTAGAACTGAAATTTAAATTTTTTATGTCTTTGATAAATTATGAACTGAAGTGGAAGGTTTTTTCATTTTCATTGGTAAAATTCAGAATTGAGCTAACTTTTTTCTCGTCTTTAAGAAAATTCAGAAGAGAACTTGAACATTTTGCACTCCTTCGAGAAAGCTCTGAATTAAAGTGGAGTTCCTTATCTTCATGTTGAATATTCACAATCAATGTATAACTTTTTCTATCTTCTATGAAAAATTTGGAACAGAACTTTAAATTTTTCATCTCTTTGAGAAAAATCAGAACTGAATTTAAGAAAAATTATAAATAAAGTGAAACTTTTGATCTTCATTGAAAATAATCACAATCATAGTATTACTTTTTCTATCTTTCATCTAAAAATTTAGAATAGAACTGTTAAATTTCTTTATTTCATTGTGGAACTTAAAACTGAAGTGGAAGAATTTTATTTTCTCTGGAGAAATTAGAATTGAAGTGTGTTCTTTGGTAAAGTTCAGAAGAGAACTTGAACTTTTCTTCAATTCGTTGAGAAAATTTTAAATTGAACTAGAACTTTTTATCTTCCGTGAAAATATTCACAAGTATGGTATTACTTTTTCTATCTTCCACCGAAAAATTTAGAATTGAACTAAAATTTCTTTATGTCCTTGTGAAATAAAGAACTGAAGTGGAAGATTTTTATTTTTTCTGGTGAAATTAGAATTGAATTGTGTTCTTTAGTAAAATTCAGAAGAGAACTTGAAATTTTCTTCACTTCGTTGAGAAAATTGTAAATTGAACTAGAACTTTTTATCTTCCGGGAAAATATTCACAAGTATGGTATTACTTTTTCTATCTTCCACCGAAAAATTTAGAATTGAACTTTAAATTTCTTTATGTCTTTGTGAAATAAAGAACTTTAGTGGAAGATTTTTATTTTCTCTGGAGAAATTAGAATTGAATTGTGTTCTTTGTTAAAATTCCGAAGAGAACTTGAACTTTTTTATCTTCTGTGAAAAATTTGGAACATTATTTTAAATTTTTCATCTCTTTGAGAAAATATTCACAGGTATGGTATTACTTTTTCTATCTTCCACCGAAAAATTTAGAATTGAACTTTAAATTTCTTTATGTCTTTGTGAAATATAGAACTGAAGTGGAATATTTTTATTTTCTCTGGTGAAATTAGAATTGAATTGTTTTCTCTGGTAAAATTCAGAAGAGAACTTGAATTTTTCTTCACTTCGTTGAGAAAATTTTAAATTGAACTAGAACTTTTTATCTTCCGGGAAAATATTCACAAGTATGGTATTACTTTTTCTATCTTCCACCGAAAAATTTAGAATTCAACTTTAAATTTCTTTATGTCTTTGTGAAATAAAGAGCTTAAGTGGAAGATTTTTATTTTTTCTGGTGAAATTAGAATTGAATTGTGTTCTTTGGTAAAATTCAGAAGAGAACTTGAATTTTTCTTCACTTCGTTGAGAAAATTTTGAATTGAACTAGAACTTTTTATCTTCCGGGAAAATATTCACAAGTATGGTATTACTTTTTCTATCTTCCACCGAAAAATTTAGAATTGAACTCTAAATTTCTTTATGTCTTTGTGAAATAAAGAACTGAAGTGGAAGATTTTTGTTTTCTCTGGACAATTTAGAATTGAATTATGTTCTTTGGTAAAATTCCGAAGAGAACTTGAACTTTTTTATCTTCTGTGAAAAATTTGGGACAGTATTTAAAATCTTTCATCTCTTCGAGAAAATATTCACCAGTATGGTATTACTTTTTCTATCTTCCACGAAAAAATTTAGAATTGAACTTTAAATTTCTTTATGTCTTTGTGAAACAAAGAACGTAAGTGGAAGATTTTTATTTTCTCTGGAGACATTAGAATTGAATTGTGTTCTTTGGTAAAATTCAGAAGAGATCTTGAATTCTTCTCCACTTCGTTGAGAAAATTTTAAATTGAACTAGAACTTTTTATCTTCCAGGAAAATATTCACAAGTATAGTTGTTCTTTTTTTATCTTACACATAAAAATTTAGAAATGAACTATAAAATTACTTTTGTTTTTGTGTAATAAAGAAATGAATAGGAATATTTTTATTTTCTCTGTTGAAATTATAATTGAAGTGTGTTCTTTGGTAAAGTTCCGAAGAGAACTTGAACTTTTCTTCACTTCGTTGAGAAAATTGTAAATTGAACTAGAACGTTTTATCTTCCGGGAAAATATTCACAAGTATGGTATTACTTTTTCTATCTTCCACCGAAAAATTTAGAATTGAACTTTCAATTTCTTTATGTCTTTGTGAAATACAGAACTTAAGTGGAAGATTTTTATTTTCTCTGGAGAAATTAGAATTGAATTGGGTTCTTTGGTAAAATTCAGAAGAGAACTTGAACTTTTCCTCACTTCGTTGAGAAAATATACACACCTACGCAATACTAAGAAACCTTAGCTCAGAAAAGCCTGAAATAGCAAACTACTCATCCCAAACTATAGGTTTCAGACAACAAACACCTATGAGGGACTAAGAATCCTAGCTCTGAAAAGTCCAAAAAGCAAAACTACAAATCCCAAATCATAGGTATCAGACAACACACACCAACGAAATACTAAGAAATCTAGCTTAGAAAAGCCAGAAATAGTAATTTACATATCCCAAATCATAAGTTTCAGTCAACACACACCTACGAAAGGCTAAGAAATCCAGCTCTTAAAAGTCCAAAAGCAAACTACTCATCCCAAACTATAGGTTTCAGACAACAAACACCTATGAGAGTCTAAGAAATCTAGTTCAGAAAAGTCAAAAATAGTAATTTACATAACCCAAATCATAAGTTTCCGACAACACACACCTATGAAAGGCTAAGAAACCTAGCTCAGAAAAGTCAAAAATAGCAAACTACTCATCCCAAACTATAGGTTTCAGACAACAAACACCTATGAGGGACTAAGAAATCTAGCTCAGAAAAGCCCGAAATAGTAATTTACATATCCCAAATCATAATTTTCTGACAACATTATCCTACGATATACTAGGAAAGTCTAGCTCATAAAAGTCTGGAATAGCAAACTACTCATCCCAAACTAGAAGTTTCAGACAACAAACACCTATGAGAGACTAAGAATCCTAGCTCTGAAAAGTCCAAATAGCAAACTACACATCCAAAATCATAATTTTCTGACAACACACACCTATGAAATGGTAAGAAATCCAGCTCAGAAAAGTCAAAAATAGTAAACCACCCATCCCAAATCATAGGTTTCAGACAACACATACCTATGAAAGACTAAGAAATCCAACTCAGAAAATTCAAAAATAGCAACCCATACAACCCAAATCATAGGTTTCAGACAAAACACATCAACGAAAGACGGGACCCGGGGAGGGCTTTTGAGGGTCTGGGGGGGCCTTGAGGGCCGGGTGGTCCTTTGGGAGCTTGGGGGACCTTTGAGGACCAGGGGCTTCCTTCGGGGTTGGGATAGGGGGATCGGACCCCTTTGGGGTTGGGGATAGAGGACCTCACGACACTGTTCCAATGGAACTTGTGTATTATAACGACCATAGAGTTTCACCCTCAAATCCTCTTCTAAAATCTCTTCTAAAATCATCTTTTAAAATGTCTCTAACTGTTTCGCCAAAATAATTCCCTAAAATAATAATTTCTTCTGAAAATATATAATAAAGCCTTAAAAAAGTATTAAAATGGTGGCTCAGGAGCCTTTGGGGCGCCGGGGGCCCTTTAAGGGGGCGGGGGAGTGTGTCCTTCTGTCTCTTAATGCACAAAAAAATATTAAAAAATGGGGGAGGGAAGGGGAGAGGAGGGGGAGGAGGGGAGGGGAGGAAGGGAGGGGGGAGGGGTGGGGGAGGGAAAGGTGAGGAGGGGGAGGAGAGAGAGGGAGATGGAGGGGGCCTTTTGGGGGCCAGGGGGGCCTTTGGGGCCTGGGGGGTCCTTTGGGGGTCTGGGGGACCCTTGAGGGCCGGGTGGCCCTTTGGGAGCTCGGTAGACCTTTGACGACCGGGGGCTTCCTTCGGATTGGGGTGGGGTATGAGGACCCTTCGGGGTTGGGGTGGGGTATGTGGACTCTTTGGGGTTGTGGTAGGGGACCTCACAACACTGTGCAAATGGAACTTGTGTATTATGACGACCACAGAGTTTCACCCTCAAATCCTCTTCTAAAATCCTCTTTTAAATCATCTTTTAAAATTTCTCTAACTGTTTCACCGAAAAAATTCCCTAAAACGGTTTCGCCCAAATAATCCCTAAACGTAACTTCAGCGTATTCCTTTTGTTTTTGGCATCTCTGTGATTTCACATTTCAAATTTCTAGGAAACCCTTTCCTACGTTAATCTCTTCATCTCATAAATGTTCCTAGCTACACTATTAAGGTTTCGTTAGAATATCAATTTATCTCTCCGACTTAAAGCTCAGTGAAGCCGTATTTAAAAATCGAATTTCTATCTCTTTAGACTCCCGCATAATTCCAAGATAACAAGTGATTTCATTTCTAATTCCTGACACTAAAGATCAATGAAGCCCTATTTAAAAATAGAATATTAATTTTTCTCTCTGACCTAAAGAACGTTTATCCCTCAGACCTAAGATTAAAGAAACCATAATGTTTCTTAATTCCCCTTCGTGAATCAATGATTCCCCCGTCGATTATGTAAATCAAGTTCACAGGTTAGGTTAGCCTAAAGATCAAAGAAGCCATGTTTTTTTCTTAATCCCCCCTTCGTAAATCAATACATTCTCCCCCACCGATTATGTAAATCAATTTATCAGGTTAGGTTAGCCAAACAATCTCATGACATTCACATTGATCATGTACATTCTCACTGACAAAAACCATAAAACAGACATGAATTGCTGTTAGCATCCATCAAAGTAATAAAGTTCCTGTTTTTCATTCTCACTCACAAAATCCATAAAACAGAAATAAATTGCTGTTGACATCCATAAATGTGATAAAGTTCCTGTTTTTTCATTCTCACTGACAAAAA
This sequence comes from Artemia sp. Qi Xiang Cuo, assembly GCF_049724085.1. Classification (NCBI taxonomy): domain Eukaryota; kingdom Metazoa; phylum Arthropoda; class Branchiopoda; order Anostraca; family Artemiidae; genus Artemia; species Artemia sp. Qi Xiang Cuo. The sequence continues at coordinate 50,710,791 of NC_142804.1, read as the reverse complement.
CCATAAAACAGACATAAATTGCTGTTGACATCCATAAATGTGAGAAAGTTCCTGTTTTTTATTCTCACTGACAAAAACCATAAAACAGACATGAATTGCTGTTGACATCCATAACCATCCAAGAAAACATCCATCAAAGTGAGAAAATTCATGTTTTTTCAAGTGAGAAAATTCCTGTTTTTTCATTGTCACTGAGAAAACCATAAACCACGTGGTAATGTTCGGAGTCAATAAGGCCTTTCTACTTTTGTTGTTGTTGTTGTTTAGACCAGGGCACTTCGTATCGAAGGAGTTGTCGTGGCAACTTCAAAAGGGACTCATTCAATTGAAAATAGAAAGGGCTGATAACCTTTTTAATAGTCGAAAGTGATTGGAGGGCAACTAATCCCCCTTCCACTCAAGAGCGTGGTTGAAATGGATCAGAATGATGTTTTACTTCTTTCCCTTGCTGTGAGAAGGCGAAAGAAGAAGAGAAATACAGTGAGTTGAACACTATTTTTTCTTGCTGATAAAAACCAAGACTTTGCAACAAAAAAAGGTAGACCCACACTGACACAGGCTAATGGTTCTCACCTGGTAATCCTGTCGCTCTAGACACCTGCTCCCATGCTTTCAGGACCAAAACTGCATTTTTATGTCCCTTTTCCTTCTTTTCAAAAATAATTTTATTACACTGTCCAGCCATAATTAACTTCTCAGTTTGATCGTTTTCATTTGTTTCTCCCATCGTTGCTGTTGTTTTGAAAAAATAATTCGAAAAATCGCTCAGTTGCCCGATAAAAGTTGGATTTTTTCAACTCTGGGTAGTTGCTTGACGAAGCAACTAAAATTGCCAAAGTTGGCAACTAAATTGCGGCGACGGGCGAATTTCGCTCCTGTGTGAACATCTGTGTGAACCTAGGGTAAGTGTATCCAAGCTATCAAAGAAAGTAAACAGATTTTTTTTGCAAATGGTATCAAGTTTTCCATTTCAGGTCAACTAGAGGAGGTATGAAACTAAGTTAAACAGTACTATTTGAGTCCAGATTTTTAAAATGGTGTATGTTGTTTAAAATCGCTGAAAAATTTTTCTCCAGCACACCAATAGCAGGCAAAACTAAAAAGTCTAAAAAAACTAAAATGATTAAAGTGTTATTTTCTTTTTCCCTTGAAAAGACTATGTCAATATAAAACGACCAGAAATTAATTAAAAAGAACTTTTTCCACAAAATAAGTTTTTCAAAGAAAAGTATAGAACTCCATTAAACAAAAAATGAGCAAAAATAAAATCAAATAATCTACCAAGCGTGAAACAACCACAATCAGCATCGATAACTAAATGAAACACTAAACGAACAGAAATTACAATAAATAACCGAGTCAAACTCAAAACGAGCAAAAATTAACATAAGTTGGGCACAAAACCCCTATGCCTTCCCAAGAACAGAACAAAATTTGCACTTTACTGAAAAAATACAAATGAATCTGCATTGTCAGTTTAATATACATGTACTGATATTTAGTAATCAAAATTTTAAAATTATTTGATTTATTAAAGTTATAAAAGTAAAAACATTTATATTTTTTTCAGTAAAGTTCAAATTTTTTGTTTTCAATGTTTTGCAGTTTATATCGTTTACTTGTTACAGAATTTTATTCAGTAATTTTTCTTTGTCAGAATGCAATTTTTAGCCATTTTAACTTACCACCATCCAGATTAGATTTATGGTTTTTATCTGGTATGATGGGAAAAGTGGCAACAGATGAAAAGTTTAGTAAATGAAACGTAATTAGACCGTTTATCCAGTAAAAATAATGGGTGTAGATTATTGAGCAGATGTGATACCAGGTATTGTGGTGAGGATCTTTGGATCTTTTAGGGAGAGAAGGGAAACCTAAAGCATCAAAACTTGCAAAGGCCATATTTTTAAACTTTCTAAGAGAGATGCTTCAGCGAAATGTGAAGGGAGGTAGTCTATTTAACCCCTGGCCTCCCTTCCTTTAAAGGAACTAAGCATGCAGTATTGGTGCTAAGGGGATGACAGCTGGTGACTGACCCGTCCTTATTGAGACAAGTTTTTTTTTTATCTTCAAACATAGAACTTTAGTGCAAAGAGGGAAACTCGTAAAAACGTAACAAAAGTGCAAATAAACAAATTTTGGATGCGTTTACTAAATTTTTTTTTATCACCCCCCTCTCCCCGAACAATGATCCTGTCTCCGACCAGCTTGGCCGCCCCCCTTAAACTTTCTAGGATTAGCAGTACCTTTTAGAAATGAACGTGTCTCATCCGGCATTCCACCTCTGAAACAGGAGATTTAATATTCCTATAGATTTTCAGAAATTCTATGAACTTGTAACTTTTAGCTTGGACTCTCAATAAAACCAAAGAGGAGGCATGTTGCATTGAAACCAACAAGTGTATCAACCCTTGTACAACATAATCCATTTAACTTAACCCCCGTTCAACTACACATCTGTTTGACCCCCAGCCTTCTGATGCAGATGTAAATGAGACCCTATTTTATAACCATGCCTCTGAACCCGTTTAACTGAATCTACATTCAACAGAATCCCTGATTTTTGCATAACCTCCCTTTGTCTCAGCCCTCATGCAACCCAGGAGATATTTTTTAGCAAAAATATCAAAACGCACCAAGGGGGATATTCTATTTCGAGAAATTCTTGTTCCCACCCATCCTGCACCCTGCGGGCGAGTTCGGTCAGTGTCTACTCATTCTGGGGACGAAATCCAGACTTCGGCTAGGCGACAAAGGAGGTTAAAAAGTGGTCAAGCTCGAGATAACTTAAAAAGTAGTAATGATAGGGAAATTATCATCGAATGTTTAGGACATGCACCCCTCTGACGTCACATCATCCCTGTTTCTAGCACTCAGATAGCAAGATTCCCACCCCTGGCAGCCCACCCAGGATTCCGGGGTTCCTAGCCATTTTTTAGAACGTTGTTTTCCTGGAAGATCCCCAGGATACCCACGACCAGGTCTAATATGAATGACATCATTATATCTGACAAGCTAGACCAAAAGGATCCCATGGGTCAATCCCCTCGAGCACAGCACACACACGTGCGCTGCGTAATAACGGCGGTGAACATCTTAAGCAATGACACTTAATGGGAGAGGTTGGAAGATAAGTAGTTCATCTTACGAGAAGGGTAGATACCCAAACGTTTAAAAAGTATATTTATAGCCCAGTGTGGAATGGGGCTGCCAAACTGTTTTCACACTGGTACCAGCCCTCATAACCTGCTAGTCTTAAGTTTAATATGGCTCTTTACTTTTTCTTGAAAAACTTCATTTTCAGAAAGTTTTTTAATTAATAACAAAACTTTGCCTGGTCACGTTTTTGTTCAAGCAATTTTTGTTATCTAATTCAGTGGTTCTCAGACTTATTTATACACTCTACCCCTTTATACCTACAAATTTTTTTTAGTACCCCTTCTCAGTTATCAGTACGTAATTACCAGTAAGTATAAGTAAACTATAGCTAAAATATAAATAAAATTGCCCGTCCTAGAGTTAAAGGGTTGTTTTATTTTTTGTTGGCTGGCCGCGTTACCCCCTAAAAATGTTGGCGTACCCCCAAGGGGTACGGGTACCACAGTTTGAGAACCACTGATCTAATTTACAGACGGGACTATGCCAGACAAACGAAAATAAAAATTATCTGCCTTTTTAATGATTTCAAAAACTTTATAAAAATTTCACAAACACAAGAACACCGTAAATTCTACCAATAAAAAGCTGAGGTAAAAAGCTCACTCTCAAAACTTTACTACAACAACTATGAAATTAAATAGATATTAAAATTTGCACAATTACCCAATGTAGTCTAAAAGTTTATATAATCCTTAGTCGGAACAATTTCGACAACGGTAATTCAAAAGGCGGTATGTTAGGCTTTTGTCGGCCAGCTTCATGGGCCAAATTCTTAACCCGAGTACGCTCAGTCGATTGATTAGTTCCTGTCTTGTAACATAACAGCTTTTCAATTAACAAAGGCGATTTAGGTTCGCGAGCAATAAAATATTCTAAACGTATACTATCGTATAAACTGTAGTGTAGAACAGCAACTAATGAAAATGAAATATGTCAGTTACCCTTGCTTCCCTGTATTTTCTAGGGTTTTCCCGGGACCCACTCACGCCATCTTTTTAATAATTATGGCCTATTCCAAAAATTTTCGACACAAGCTGTTTTTATGATAAAGTAATAAAATTAAAAAAAAAAGTCAAAATTGATAGATAAACGCGAACGCTGGGGTGTGGGTTATTTTATAATTAATAACCGACTCTGGCTCTAACTTAATTCAAAAGCTTTTTACTAAAACCCTGAATCCAACGCCATGATTTAAAGCTTCTTTTAACTTGATTTCATTCGTTACAACCGACAACGACTCTAGAGATTTTCAATTAATCAACTCAATTTTTATTATGATATTCAACAAATTCGATATATTATAGACATAGCTCGTTTTCATTTAAAATGCTTATTTTATACATAAGAAAAACAAGGACTTGTAATGTTAACGTAATTTGAAGGAATTTTGTTTCATAGAGTTGGCAAGCTGTAGTTTCATTTACACCACTTGGTTAAATAAACGATAAGCATGCCTGCAAAGAGTTAATAAAGAAACATAGTCTCCTAAAAGAGAAATAGAGGGAGGTGAAAGTGAGAAATATAGCACTGTCTGAAGACTATCTCCTGTGAGACTTTCTTTCGAAACCAGGGGTGCCATATACTCTAATCCCACAAAGGGTACTATGATGAGTTCTATGAAGCTGCTAGAAAAACATCCAGGTATCTATTTGACGTGTTTCTATACTATAAGGAAATTACAAATGATAATTCGAAGATAATAAAAAGGGACAGATATCCTTCAGGGCCATTGACGGCGCACATGATGTTGAACCAACAATTGAGTCTTTTTACAGAGAAAATATCAGACCTGTCGCCCAACTGTTGTAGCGGGGCTGCAGCCCCAACCCTGTATCGCCAAGTGGTGCACAAATCCACTGTGCTACCACAGGGTTCAGAATAATGACATAACGAGAATTCGAATCTGGTTTACCATGGTTAGAGCTTGCGGTCGCAACCACTTGTCTATATAACAAACTCAATAAATTTCACCAAAAAATAATATTAGTAAATTTGGAAAAGAAGGAAGAGGAAAAAAGTATTAATATAGTCATGGTGCAGATGAACTTCTCAAAAAAACAATATCATTTGATCAATTTCCACATCAAAGAAAAGGAGACAAAGAATAGCACTAGCTTTTATCAGACTGCAAAACCCTTTGCATTTCTAAATTTACTATTAATTCAGGTTATTAGTAATTTGGTAAATCTTATAAAAACAGAAATTATTATAATAATTTATTAATATAAAAACAAATGAAAAAATAGATAATATACAGTCATTTTTCAAAACAAATTCACGATCGAATTTTTTTTTTTTTTTTTTTATTCACTTCCATAAAAATAAAACCGAAAAAATAATATAATGATATTTTATTGAACAAAAAAAAAACCTACATTTATAAATTTTGTGGTACTTTTATTTACTGGCACCTTTATTATAACTGGTAACTGTATTATAACTCTTCTATGGAAAGAAGGTGAAGTAAGTAATAGAAAAATTTGACATTCTGAATACCTTACGATAGTCGAGTGGCTGAGAGCGTGTGCACTGATCGAAGGTGGGCAGGTTCAAACCGTCCTTTCGTAAGGAATTGTTGTATTTGAATATGAAGGTCCAGTTTTTTAACTGTTCGAATTAAGCATGGGTACTGTTTTTGTTCTGTTTTCAAAGTACCTATTTCTGTTCTGTTCATGCAGAAAACAGAACAGAAATAGATGACCTGTTTTTTTGTTTTCCTGTTCTATTTCTGTTTTTATAACAGTTATTTTTCCTATTTCTGTTTTTATCTGACTCGTTTTTCTTCTGTTCCCGATTTCATTTTCGTGTACGAGAATGCGATATTCGGGAATTTCTACTACTACTACTACTACTACTACTAACAACTCACCTCAGCACCAAGCCGAGAATGAGCTACTCGAAAATTTCAGACTTACAAAATAGTGTTTCAAATCGTAAAGAAGCACGGTTATAAGTTTCTATTTTAAATAAGTATGGTCATCTTATTTTATTAATTTTCAGAAATACTACAGCCCAAATTTACATAAATTCTGGAGGGGGGGGGGATCGCATACTCTAATATTTACGCCTTTGAAACAGTGGTAGATCCAGAGTTTTTGGAGGAAGAGAGGCTATATATATATATATATATATATATATATATATATATATATATATATATATATATATATATATATATATATATATATATATATATATATATATATATATATATATATATATATATATATATATATATATATATATATATATATATATTATATATATATATATATATATATATATATATATATATATATATATATATATATATATATATATATATATATATATATATATATATATATATATATATATATATATATATATATATATATATAGGAAAGCACTTGGCCGGCTCACCAAGTTTTTTTTCTGCTTTCGCAACTACGAATAATACATTTTCAAACCATTTCTCAATGATTGACGCATACCACAGTTTATATAATTATCCAGTATGATCATTCCCTATCTCACCCATTATAAAAACCCAGACCGGGGTGCGAGTGCTCCGGAGAACGTTTTTGCAGATGGAAGCAGTAAGCTTACTGGATAATTATATAAACTGTGACGCATGCACACTAACCGGCTAATGCATGAACAAGTGAGAGGAGCTTTTTTTTCGCACCGAGATTGAAGAGCCAGAAGTCATCTGTGGTAAACTAACTGCCTAATTATATATAAAGTGATTTCCAGATAGAAAATATATTTTTGAGAAGGGCACGGCCCCACAACTCTCAGGGCAAGGGTTTTTGGTTATGCTCTGGGTGCATATAAGGTTTTTATAGAAGGTGTTGTCGTAAAAATTTCAAAAAAGGCTAATTCGATTAGAAATTCAAAGACTAGTGCCCTTTGTAATAGGCGAAAGTGATTAGTAATATTTTTTTGTTGTTGTTGCTGTTTAGACCAGGGCACTTCGTATAGAAGGAGTTGTCGTGGGAACTTCAAAAGGGACTCATTCAATTGAAAATAGAAAGGGCTGATAACCTTTTAATAGTCGAAAGTGATTGGAGGGAAACTAATCCCCCTTCCACCCCCCCCCTACCCTTATCCCAATATGTTTAAAAACAAAATGTTGCCTTAAGATTAAAACAAAAATCACTGTGATAATGCTAATTCCCAATAAGGCATCTCAGAAATATCCCAAGAACGACTGAGGGTATTATGTTCAAACTTTCGAGGCTACTTCTGCTCTTAAAATTTAATCAAATGAAAATAGCGTAAGTGTATCCAAGCTATCAAAGAAAGTAAACAGATTTTTTTTTGCAAATGGTATCAAGTTTTCCATTTCAGGTCAACTAGAGTAGGTATGAAACTAAGTTAAACAGTACTATTTAAGTCCAGATTTTTAAAATGGTGTATGTTGTTTAAAATCGCTGAAAAATTTTCTCCAGCACACAAATCGAAGGCCAAACTATAAAGTCTTAAAAAACGAAAAAATTTAAAGTGTTATTTTCTTTTTCCCTTGAAAAGACTATGTCAATATAAAACAACCAGAGATTAATTAAAAAAAAACTTTTTCCACAAAATAAGTTTTTCAAAGAAAAGTAAAGAACTCCATTAAACAAAAAATGAGCAAAAATAAAATCAAATAATCTACCACGCGTGAAACAACCACAGTCAGCATCGGTAACTAAATGAAACACTAAACGAACAAAAATTACAATAAATAACCGAGTCAAACTCAAAACGAGCAAAAATTAACATAATTTGGGCACAAAACCCCTATGCCTTCCCAAGGCCAGAACAAAATATGCACTTTACTGAAAAAATACAAATGAATCCGCATTGTCAGTTTAATATACATGTACTGATATTTAGTAATCAAAATTTTAAAATTATTTGATTTATTAAAGTTATAAAAGTAAAAACATTTATATTTTTTTCAGTAAAGTTCAAATTTTTTGTTTTTCCTGAACCAAAGCCATGATTTAAAGCTTCATTTAACTATATTTCATTCGTTACAACCGACAACGACTCTAGAGATTTTCAATTTATCAACTCCGACTCCATGCAGCAAAATTTACTAAAACTCAAACTCCACGGCCCTGCATGCAAGAACTACGAAGATTTTTTTTTAAGGTTTATGTTGTTTGTAGAAGGATTGTCGTGCATCAACTTCCTCTTTTGACAGTTATTGTTTTTTTTTATTTAAAATTTTTATTTTCAGAATTTTAATTTTAATCATTTTTCATCAATTTTAATCATAATTTCATCATTTTTTACCTCTTCTTCAGTGAGTTTGAATTTGTGAAAAGGTTTCTGGGGTGAAGTTTGCACATGTGCATTGACGGTGGGGAGAGATGTATTGATCTCGGTCTCGAGGGGGAAATGAATTTCCAAGAAATTGATGGCGTAACCAAGGGGGAAGTAGAAAATCCGAGCAATTGATTGCGTAACCGAGGGGGAAGTGGATTTCCGAAAAATTGATGGCGTAATCGACTAGGACAAGTGAATTTCCGAGAAATTGGTTACATAATTGGTGGAGGAATTTATTTATCCGATAACAGGAAACAGGATCACATGCCCCCTTCTAGGCCAATCAGGGGGCTGGAAATATTAGCGTGAGAGGATTGCAGAGAGTATAAGGAAAGGATTTTTGCTATAGTTTTATTAGTCTGTGAATAAATTTCAAAGGAGCGAGAACAGTTTGACTTTACTCATTTGAATATATTTGTGCAGATGATGAGTGGAATGTTTACCCTATTAGAAGTTGATAATGGAGTTGATGGCATAAATACAAGAGCACCAAACGTGGCTGTGGAAATCACGAGAGGATCACGGCTTTGTCTGGAATGGGATGAAGTATGTGCAAGATATGTGATATCCTTGAGCAAATTTAAAATGGAGGATCAATTATGTTTCGCTGCAAAAGTTGATGTAGCGCATGTGAATAGACTTCAATGTGCTTTAAGAGCATTAGTGACGCATATCGAAGACAATGAACAGTATCGATAATTGTATATGTCTACTATAATTGTTGTAATTATACTATAAAATTTTTTCGAAATCGAAAATGTTCCCTTTCTTTTTGTTAGAATGTTAGGCTAACGATTCATGGTCAGTCTAGAGTCAACAGTCAGGGTGATAGGATTGAATAATGAATAAATTTGAGATTGAGAGAATTAGATCAAATCTTGTGTTTATGGAAAAACATTTGATTTTGGATGATGATTTACTTGAGCTATCTCTTCAACGCAGGATATTCTCTCGGAGGACACTTGACATTACAATGGGGCTGATTCTCCCCCATTGGACTATTGTATGAAGCTTTGTCAATGTGAATCAAATGCTTATACTCAATTTATTGATATATTAATTGGAACAAAGAAGAATAATATCGTGGATATACTTTTGAAAACATTGCCATAAATTCAATGTAGATGACTTCCCATTCGAAAGAGGTGACGTCACAGAATTACTCCTCTCCCATTCTTGAGTCAAAAGGGATTGGAAGGCATCTACCCCCCCCTTCCCCCAATCATCAGATAACAAAAACTTTGGGGTCAACATAACCCCCCAGAGACCGGAGGAAGGGTTTCAACATATGCCCTGGGGGCATACAACGAATAATATTACAAATATTTTCTTTTGTACTTATTCCAACATTGAAAACATGTAATGTAAAAATCTTTCCAAAAAAGCAAATTTAGTAAATTTGCTGCGTACTACGCATTTACTACATTAAGTCAAATTTAATTCAACCCAAATTTTCATGTTTATTTTTAATGTTGTAATAAGTATAAAAGAAAATATTTGTAATGTAATCTGTTTTATGCCATTAATAGTAAAATTACCATCAAATTTACTACATATTACGCATGTATTGGTAAATGTAGTAAATTTAGTCCTTAACAGTAATTTCTTGTTATTGCTAGTTTGAATTTTAACAGGCAATTGTATCTGCTTCAACTTAAGTTTATTATGGTGTTGTTTTTTTTAATTAAATGTTGAAAGTTTCAACATAAAACGTAGTAGTATGCATATAGTGCCTTCTGTTTAGTTCAAAATTCGCCTCAACATACCCTGAAAGTTATAACTGAATGTTTTAAGCCGTTCCTGAGATATTGCTGGTACACCCTTTTGACAATCTACATGCCCATAGTGTTTTTGATTTAGTTCAACATCCCCCTAAAGATTCACTAAAAGGTTCACTGTAGTTGTAGTTGTAGCAGTAGCATTATCACCAGTATGCCCATAGCAGCATTCGTTTTTTTTTGCAACATCAAGCTCAGCATGCGTTGAAAGTTTGTTTCAAGTATATATTAGAATGAACATCAAATCCCATTTCATGTCTTCACTTTTAAGCAACATTTCTTCAATAAAATTCCATTATAACATGCTAACACTATAATAATACTAAACGTTGTACATTGAGAAATTTAGTGGCTCAGAGCATCAAAACGAACGCAAAACGTTTCGAAGGCTATGGGCGTTCAAAGATTTACTTTCACTTGAGACCAATACAATATGGCGTATTTTACACTAATGAAAAGAAATGATATTTTTTTAAGACGAGGGGAGGGAAGGATTGAAAAGAAATGGTCAAGTATTTTTTTAAGAAAAGTAGTTATTTTATTTCATTGAGTTTAATATTAGAAATAGAATTATAGTCATTTGAGCTAAAACTTAAAGCATATCAATGAGCTTTTTTGAAGTAGTATGAAAATACTAGTTCTCGTTATTTGAAGTCAAATTTATACCACGTCAATGATTTTTCTTTCTGAAGAGCCCTGTTCGTTCTGTTTGAAGACTTTTTTTTACAGACCAATGTAAATTTATTAAGAACCACCGAGGTCAATAAAACATAGAAAATTAATCATATATTATTAACAGAGAAGAAAGTGAGTGAATTTTGTACTAGGGGAGGGAAGGTGAATTCAGAAAATTTCCCGGTCTAAAATACCTTCAAGGTTTCTCTTTTTTTTAATTTCATTTAAATAACATGGAATCAAACTCTAAATAGGAACCATGCAGATTTAAAATGGACTTGATATTTCGAAGAGGCAAGACAAATATTTCCTTTGGCTTTTTGTGTCTTACTCTGCAATAATAAATGAGTCTGAAGCCCCCCTCCCCCCGAAAACAGTATAAAATATAAATTTTATTTATTATGAAGCAGAATTTGACTTTGTCAATCCTATTTATTTAGATATCCAAATAGAAGGTTTTACAAAAAATAGGATCCAATTCCACTTTCTAGGACCATAATGAGAGAAAGGTTGAGATGGCTAGGGTGCATTCTTCAGGCGAAGAATGTCGAATTACCAATGCATTCTGTCACCCGTCATTTGTCTTTGTGACTATGAAACTGGCTTTCTTAGATCTTAAATTTAGCAATCTTCTCGAGTGCGTACTGGATAATACAGAAGTACCGTCTACGGCACTGAAAGTTTATTTTTAAGTAGCTGGATATACCCTATTTTATGCATATATAATGTATTACCAGACATCCAAAATGTATTTTGAGCAATTCTGCAAAACAAATTGTTGAGAAATAACAGAGGAAAAAAACGAAAAAACAGGTTGTCCCCAGATGGAATAGGAAGATTCATAAGGAAATATTTAAGAGAAAGGAAACTTTATGGGAGGGGGTAAAGGGTGAGGCTTTAAATAGATTGGGATCGAGAAGAAGCGTACATGAATGAATCTTAAAACGAACAAAGCTTCAATTAAATATGTGAATCAAGATTGAAAAAAAATTTCACTATTTAGATTTTATTTATTATAAAAAAGAATTATAGACGGTATATATATCCTTACAAAAATTTGAAAATAAGTCACTGTTAAGGGCGTGTCTCTAAATAAAATTTATAATCTTAATTTATAATCTTAATCATTCCGAAGCACATTTTTCAATTATGGTGCTAATTTTATTTTGCTGCAAGGGCCTCTTGGTGAATAAGGCAGCGAGTAAAAGTTATATGGTCATAATGAGTAGCTTAAAAAATGATTTAAAACCATTGTTTTTGCTCTTCATCGCTCTTGCACCATCTGTGCATCTTCCACAGCAATTTTTCCATTTTAGACCTTCAGTCTTTACAAATTTATCAAGTTAACAATATATGTCTTTTCCTGTAGTATGTTGTAAATATTTGACTTTAATATTTAAATATTTGACTTTAAAATCTCTTGCAACCCCATGAGTTTGGTACGCAACCACATTTGGGATCGTGACCCATAGTTTAGGAAGGCCTGGCCTAGGGTAGCCTACTAAGTTGGAATTTTAAAGAATTATGAGGGGGATGATCACTGGACGAAAAGGCATTAAGTGCACACTACTAATGCTACTAAATCAAAAGACACTATGCGCATTAAGTTAAAACTTTCAACGCATGCTGAGCTTGATGTTGCAAAAAAAAACGAATGCTGCTATGGGCATACTGCTGCTAATGCTACTGCTACTACTACAACTACAGTGAACCTTTCAGTGAATCTTTAGGGGGATATTGAACTAAATAAAAACACTATGGGCATGTAGATTGTCAAAAGGGTGTAGGCCTACCAGCAATATCTCAGGAACGGCTTAAAACATTAAGTTATAACTTTCAGGGTATGTTGAGGCGAATTTTGAACTAAACAGAAGGCACTATATGCATACTACTACGTTTTATGTTGAAACTTTCAACATTTAATTAAAAAAAAACAACACCATAATAAACTTAAGTTGCAGCAGATACAATTGCCTGTTAAAATTCAAACTAGCAATAACAAGAAATTACTGTTAAGGACTAAATTTACTACATTTACCAATACATGCGTAATATGTAGTAAATTTGATGGTAATTTTACTATTAATGGCATAAAACAGATTACATTACAAATATGTTCTTTTATACTTATTACAACATTAAAAATAAACATGAAAATTTGGGTTGAATTAAATTTGACTAAATGTAGTAAATGCTTAGTACGCAGCAAATTTACTGAATTTACTTTTTCGGAAAGTTTTTTACGTTATATGTTTTCAATGTTGGAATAAGTACAAAAGAAAATATTTGTAATATAATTCGTTGTATGCCCCCAGGGCATAAGTTAAAACCCTTCCTCCGGGCTCTGGGGGTTTATGTTGACCCCAAAGTTTTTGTTATCTGATGATTGGGGGAAGGGGGGGGGGGGGTAGATGCCTTCCAATCCCTTTTGACTCATAATAAGGTAACTAGAAATTTCAATTTCCAATCAAATGAGCCCTCTCTGAAGTTTATACCACCATCTCTTCTATAAGAACCATATAGGCCTCCAGGGCTTAACTTACAACACCTTCCCCTGGGTCCTGACGGGGGGGCGTTGTCGACCCCGGAACTTTTATTATTTTATGTTTGAACTATTTTTAACAAAATGTCTGTCTCATAATTTTTATCGGATTGGTTTGGATAAACCAATCCGATGGTATACAAGTAAATGGTATACAAGTTTGACATTGTTAATACTTCAAAGTTTTGCTTTAACAATACGAATGGGCATTCTTTTGATTATGAAGTCCTGTTTTTGTGGTGCATTCCCAAGGGAAAAACCGAACCTCTCTTCCTCCAGAAACTCTGGATCTACCACTGTTTCAAAGGCGTAAATATAAGATTATGCGATCCCCCCCTCCAGAATTTATGTAAATTTGTGCTGTTGTATTTATGAAAATTAATGAAAGAAGAAAACCACGCTTATTTACAGTAGAAACGTATAACTGCGCTTCTTTACGATTTGAAACACTATTTTGTAAGTCTGAAATTTCCGAATAAATCATTCTCGGCTTGGTGCGGCGGTGAGTTGTTAGTAGTAGTAGTAGTAGTAGAAATTCCCGAATATCGCATTCTCTTACACGAAAATGAAATCGGGAACAGAAGAAAACCGACTCAGATAAAAACAGAAACAGGAAAAATAACTGTTATAAAAACAGAAATAGAACAGGAAAACAAAAAAACAGGTCATCTATTTCTGTTCTGTTTTCTGCATGAACAGAACAGAAATAGGTACTTTGAAAACAGAACAGAAACAGTACCCATGCTTAATTCGAACAGTTAAAAAATTGGACCTTCATATTAATTTAAAGAATTCCTTACGATAGGAGGGTTTGAACCTGCCCACCTTCGATCTGTGCACACGCTCTCAGCCACTCGACTATCTTAAGGTTTCGACTATCGTAATAAAACTGTTGACTCGAAAAAACAGGAACTTTTTAATTAGAATAGGAAGCTTTTTTTGAAAGTGCTAACAGCTTTTAGCGTAAAGAGCGTGGTATTGACTAGGGGTAAACTCCTTAATACAGGTGATAAAAACATATAAATATAGAAGTTCGTTATGTAAGTTAATTCGTAAGTTATGTCATAACTCAATTTTGAGAAAGCCATTTTATGGTGAAACTGACTGTCCGGTTTTGAATGTTTACTCAAATTTGAATTTACTGGTAAAATGATTTTTATTTGGAAATAAATTAAGAAATTCAGTAAACTATACTCACATTGACAAATAAAATATCCATTGTTTCAAAGTTAATAATATTTGATATATTATCTAGAATATATCAAAACATAATGAAAATTAAATTGTAATGCATGAACATTTTATACAGAATTTCAAGAACGAATAAAAAACGGATGTTGACTCGAAACTCGAAAAACCAGTCTAGTTGAGTTACATAATTTCGTGCATGCTCCCAAAAACATGTTTGACTACTTTATACCATACCAGTTTGACATAATTCATGTAGACCATATTTTTACTTCATAATTTATATATGGCTTACATGCCTGCTCAAGTTATATAATTACGACCATGCTCTCAAAACATGTTTGACCATATTATAATAGAAATGTTTTTCCTATAGCTTCCATAGAAGTTTAAGGCTAAGTGAGAGGATTCCCTCTCTCTTTGAAAAGGTGTATACGTCCCGTAGAAATGTTTACCTATATGTCCCATAGAAGTATAACTTAGATCTCTACTCACCCAACGGAACTGTCAAATGACCTAAGTTTGCTTCAACAAATATTTTTTCTGGCTTTATTTGAGTATATTTGGGTAATGGAAGTGGATATAGTGATCATTTTTATCTTAATTATAGTTTATATCTACGGCTTCATATAAAGTTGGAAATTTGACTCACTAGATATATAAAGGCTAATTTAACACTCACCAGACGGTTCTTAGTAGTAGATCATCAGGTTTTGGAGGAAATCTTTATTTGAAAATAAAAAAAACAAGTTTTTTTTAACTGAAAGTAAGGAACGACGTTAAAACTTCAAACGAACAGAAATTATTTAGTATATGAAAGAGGCTGTCCCCGCCTCAACGCCTTGCTCTTTACGCTCATGTTTTTTATTGTTTAAAAAAAATAGAGTTGTGAGAAAGTCAAACTTTAGCGTAAAGAGTGAGGCGTTCAGAAGGGGACAGCCCCTTTCATATACGAAATAATTTCTGTTCGTTTTAAGTTTTAACGCCGTTCCTTACTTTCACTTAAAAAAAACTTGTTATTTTTATTTAATTTTTGAACGTTTTTGAATTAATGCAAGTTTTGATTTTGGCTAACCGTACATGAATAATTACAACAAAATTTTCATATTTATATTACTTTTATTTGGTTAAATGGCTTTCTCAAAAGTTGTTTAATTTCATTTACGAACATTTTTATTAGTAATAATAATACGTAACTTACGAATTAACTTAGGTAACGATCTTCTATATTCATATATTTTTATACGTATATTAGGGGGTTCGCCCCCTAGTCAATACCTTACTCTTTAAGCTAAAGTTAGAATTTTGTTCCAATTCTTTAAAAATGACGCCTTAATCACAAAGGCCGTTAATTAGAATAAATAGCTCTTATGAAAGTATTAAAAATTTTGGGATTAAAGAGCGAGGTATTAATCAGCGGGGGAACCCAATCATATACGTAATATTTTCAGTTCGTTTTAAGTTTTAATGTTACTCCTTACTTTCAGTTGAAAACTTGTTTTTTTAATATAATTTCTTATTTTTTTTAAATAATGCTGGGAAATCCGGCGCCCCCTTTATAACAATTATTCCATGTATTGGAGAGGGACCTTCCTTTGACCCTGAAGTTTGATATTTGTAGGGGGGACCCTATAACTCCTGACAGTACACCATATATGGGCATAGAATCCCCAGGGAGAACACGTTTCCGATAAATTGATTTGTTGGTGTTCGTCCAGGAGAATTATCTCCGGGCGAAGTTTATTAATGTCTGATGGATGATGTCAAGGTTGATTGATTTGTTGGTGTTCGTCCAGGAGAATTGTCTCCGGGCGAAGTTTATTAATGTCTGATGGATGATGTCAAGGTCGATTGATTTGTTGATGTTCTTCCAGGAGAATTGTCTTTGGGCAAAGTTTGCACATGCATATTATCGGTGGAGAGAATGTTTTGATCTTAGAGATGAAGAGATTAACGCGGGAAAGGGTTTCCTAGGAATTTTAAATGTGAAAGCGCAGGAATGCCAAAAAAAAGGAACACACAGAAATTACGTTTAGGGATTATTTGAGCGAAACTGTTTTAGACATTTTAGAAGATGATTTAAGCGAAACCGTTTGAGGCATTTTAGAAGATGATTTTAGAAGATGTTTTGAAGGTGAAACTCTGTGGTCGTTATAATACACAAGTTCCATTTGAACAGTGTTGTAAGGTCCTCTACCCCAACCCCAAAGAGCCCTGACCCCCCTACCCCAACCCCGAAGGAACCCCCCGGCCTCCAAAGGCCCCGAGCCCCCAAACACCCCCCTCCCTCCCCAAGCCCCCAAAGGTGCCCTGAGCCCCAATTTTTTAATATTTTTTATTTGCGCATTTGACACACAACTTTACTTTAAGACTTTTTGAATACCACAACATCAAGCAATACTTTTCAAAATGCTTTTTATATCCTTTCAGAAAAAGTTCTTTATGTATAGTCCTCCCAAAACCCATTTTACAAGTTGAAGTACTCATCCTTTTCAACACAACTTTACTTTACGACTTTTTGAATACCACAACATCAAGGAATACTTTTCAAAAGGCTTTTTTATATCTTTTCAGAACAAGTTCTTAATGTAATGTCCCTTCTAAACTAATTTTACAAGTTGAACTACTCATCCTTTTCACCACAACTTTACTTTAATGCTTTTTGCATTCCCAAAATATCAAACAATAGTTTTCAAAAGGCTTTTTTATATCTTTTCAGAACTAGTTCATTATGTATAGTCCTCACTAAACCAATTTTACAAATTGAACTACTCATCCTTTTCACCACAACTTAACTTTATGACTTTTTGAATACCAGAACATCAAGCAATACTTTTCAAAAGGCTTTTTTATATCATTTCAGAACAAGTTCTTTATGCAATTTCCCTTCTAAACCAATTTTACAAGTTGAACTACTCATCCTTTTCACCAACTTTACTCTACTGCTTTTTTGCATACACAAAACATCAAGCAATACTTTTACATGGGCTTTTCAAAAGGCTTTCTTATATCTTTTCAGAACAAGTTCTTTATGTAATGTCCCTTCTAAACCAATTTTACAATTTTAACTGCTCAATTTTTTCCCCACAACTTAACTC
Source organism: Artemia sp. Qi Xiang Cuo (assembly GCF_049724085.1). Lineage (NCBI taxonomy): Eukaryota > Metazoa > Arthropoda > Branchiopoda > Anostraca > Artemiidae > Artemia > Artemia sp. Qi Xiang Cuo. Next base: position 50,693,053 of record NC_142804.1, on the reverse strand, counting down.
TATGACTTTTTTAATAACCCAACATCAGGCATTACTTTCCAAAAGGCTTTTTTATATCATTTCAGAAAAAGTTCTTTCTGTGAAGTCCTTCTTAAGTCCATATTAAAGCTTGAACTACCCATTCTACCCACACACAACTCCACATTACGACTCTTTGAATACCCCAATATGAAGCAATACTTTTCAAAAGTCTTTTTTATATCTTTTCAAAACGAGTTCTTTCTGTAATGTCCCATCTAAACCAATTTTACAAGTTGAAGTACGCATCCTTTTCACCACAACTTTACTTTACGACTTTTGAATACCAAAAAAACAATCAATACTTTTAACAAAGCTTTTTTTATATCTATTCAGAACAAGTTCTTTATGTATAGTCCTCCATAAACCAATTTTACAAGTTGAAATACTCATCTTTTTCACCCACGACATTACTTTATGATTTTTTGCATACCCCAACATCAAGCAATACTTTTCAAAAGGCTTTTTTATATCTTTTAAAACAAGTTCTTTATGTAATGTCCCTTCTAAACCAATTTTACAAGTTGAAGTACTCATCTTTTTCACCAAAAATTCACTTTACGGGTTTTTGCATACCCCAACATCAAGCAATACCTTTCAAAAGGCTTTTTTATATTCTTTTCAGAACAAGTTCTTTATATAATGTCCCTTCTAAACCAATTTGACAAGTTGAAGGTACCCATCCTTTTCACCACAATTTTACGACTTTTTACATACCCAAACTTCAAGTAATATTTTTAAAAAAGCTTTTTTATATCTTTTTAGAACAATAGCCTTAAGTTGTGTCCTTCCTAAACCAATTTTATAAGTTGATCTACCCATCTTTTTAACCTACAATAGAACATTATGACATTTTGCACACCCCATTACGCAGCAATACTTTTCAAAAGTCTTTTTTTATATCTTTTCAGAAGAAGTTCTTTATGTATAGTCCTTCTAAACCAATTTTACAGGTTTCACTACTCATCTTTTTCAGCCACAACTTTACTTTACTGCTTTTTGCACACCAACAACATCAAGCAATACTTTTCAAAAGGCTTTTTTATATTTTTCAAAACAAGTTCTTTTCATAATATCCCTCCTAAATCCATTTTACAATTTGAAGTACTCATCCTTTTCACCACAACTTTACTTTACAACTTTTTGCATACCAAAACATCAAGCAATCTTTTCAAAATGCTTTTTATATCCTTTCAGAAAAAGTTCTTTACATAATGTCCCTCCTAAACCAATTTTACAGGTTGAAGTACTCATCCTTTTCACCACAACTTTACTTTACGGCTTTTTGCTTACCACAACATCAAGCAATTCCTTTCAAAAGGCTTTTTTATATTTTTTTCAGAACAAGTTCGTTTCATAATGTCCCTTGTAAACCAATCTTACAATTTGAAGTACTCATCCTTTTCACCCACAACTTTACTTTACGACTTTTTGAATACCTCAACATCAAGCAATACTTTTCAAAAGACTTTTTATATCTTTTCAGAAAATGTTCTTTTCATAATATCCCACCTAAACCCATTTTACATGTTGAAATAATCATCTTTTTCGCCCACAACTTTACTTTAGGACTTTTTGAATACCCTAACACCAAGCAATACTTTTCAAAGAACATTTTAGAAAAAGTTCTTTTCATAATATCCCTCCTAAACCATTTTACAAGCTGAAGTACATATCTTTTTCACCCACAACTTTACTTTATGACTTTTTGAATACCCCAACACCAAGCAATACTTTTCAAAGGACATTTCAAAACAAGTTCTTTTCTTAATGTCCATCCTAAACCCATCTTACAACTTGAAGTACCAATCTTTTTAACCCACAAATTTACTTTACAGCTTTTTGAATACCCTAACACCAAGCAATACTTTTCAAAGGGCATTTCAGAAGAAGTTCCCTTCCTAATGTCTCTGCAAAACCCATTTTACAAGTTGAACTACCATCCTCTTCACCCACAACTTTATATTACAGCATTTTGAATACCCCAACACCAAGTAATACTTTTCAAAGGTATTTCTGAACAAGTTCTTTACGTATTGTCCTTCCTAAACTATTTCTACAAGTTGAAGTACTCATCTTTTTCACCCACAACTTTACTTTCCGACTTTTTGAATACCTCAACAACAAACAATACTTTTCAAAGGCATTTCAGAACAAGTTCCTTTCCTAATGTCCATCCTAAACTAATTTTACAAGTTGAACTACTCATCTTTTTCAGCCACAACTTTACTTTATTGCTTTTTAAATACCCCAACATCAAGCAATACTTTTCAAAAGGCATTTCAGAACAAGTTCATCTCTTAATGTCCCTCCTAAACCCATTTTACAAGTTCAAGTACTCATCCTTTTCACTATAACTTTACTTACGACTTTTTGTACACCCCAACATCGAGCAATACTTTACATAAGGCATTTTAAAACAAGTTATTTCCTTAATGTGTCTCCTAAACCAATTTTACAAGTTGAAGTACCTATCATTTTCACCCACAACTTTACTTTGTATGTTTTTGAATACCCCAACACCAAGCAATACTTTTCAATGGCATTTCAAAACAAGTTCTTTACCTAATGTCCCTCCTGAACCCATTTTACATTTTGAAGCACTCATCCTTTTCACCAAAACATTACTTTACAGCTTTTTGAACACCCCAACACCAAGCAATACCTTTCAAAGATATTTCAGAACAAGTTCTTTTCGTAATGTCCTTTCTAAACCCATTTAAAAGTTGAATTACCCATCCTTATCACCCAATACTTTACTTTACAGCTTTTTAAATAACAAAACACCAATTAATACTTTTTAAAAGGCATTTCAGAACAAGTTCATTTCTTAATGTCCCTCCTAAACCCATTTTACAAGTTCTAGTACTCAACCTTTTCACTACAACTTTACTTTACGACTTTTTGTATACCCCAACATCAAGCAATATTTTACATAAGGCAACGTTTCACCCGCAACGTTACTTTACAGCTTTTTGAACACCCCAACATCAAGCAATACTTTACAAAAGGCATTTCAGAGCAAGTTCTTGTCTTAATATCACGCCTAAACCCATTTTACAAGTTGAACTACTCATCTTTTTCACCCACAAATTTACTTTACTGCTTTTAGGATACCTCAACACCAAGCAATACTTTTCAAACAGCATTTCAGAATAAGATCTTTTCTTAATGTCCCTCCTAAACTCATTTTTTAAGTTGAACTACTCCTCCTTTTCACCCAAAACTTTACTTTACAGCTATTAAGGTACTTCAACACCAAGCAATACTTTTCAAAAGGCATTTCAGAACAATTATTTTCTCAATGTCCCTCCTAAACCCATTTTACAACTTGAAGTACTCATCCTTTTCACCCACAACATTACTTATACTGTTTTTAGGATTACAACTTTTTGAATACCCCAACACCAGGCAATACTTTTCAAAGGACATTTCAGAACAAGTTCTTTTCTTAATGTCCTCCCTAAACCAATTTTACATGTTCAAGAACTCAACCTTTTCACTCACAACTTTACTTTACAGATTTTTGAATACCCTAACACCAAGAATTACTTTTCAAAAGGTATTTCATCAACAGAGACATGCTTAACGCTGGGTTAATTTAGGTTCACTTAGAGTGGCGCACCATTCTAAGTGAACCTAAATTAACCCAGCTTTCTGCATGTCTCTGTTGATGTTGGGGTGTTCAAAAAGCTGTAAAGTAAAGTTGTGGGTGAAAAAGATTGGTACTTCAAGTTGTAAGATGGGTTTAGGAGGGACACTAAGAAAAGAACTTGTTCTGAAATAGCTTTGGAAAGTATTTCTTTGGTTTTGGGGTATTCAAAATGCTGTAAAGTAAAATTGCGGGTGAAAAAGATGGTAGTTCAACTTTTAAACTGAGTTTTGGAGAGGCAATAAGAAAAGAACTTGTTCTGAAATACCTTTTGAAAAGTAATGGTTGGTGTTAGGTTATACAAAAAGCTGTAAAGTAAAGTTGAGGGTGAAAAGGTTGAGTTCTTCAATATGCAAAATCGGTTTAGGGAGGACATTAAGAATAGAACTTGTTCTGAAATGTCCTTTGAAAAGTATTGCCTGGTGTTGGTGAATTCAAAAGGTCGTAAATTAAAGTTTTGGGTTAAAAAGATAAGTACTTCAACTTTTAAAAGGGTCTAGCAGGGATATTATGAAAAGAAATTATTCTGAGATGTCTTTTGAAAAGTATTACTTTGTGTTGGGGTGTTCAAAAAGCTGTAAAATAAAGTTTTGGTGAAAAGGATGAGTACTTCAAGTTGCAAAATGGATTTAGGAGGGACAGTAAGAAAGGAACTTGTTCAGAAACGCCTTTTGAAAACTATTGCTTGATGTTGGGGTTTTCAAAAAGTCCTAGAGTAAAGTTGCGGGTGAAAAAGATGAGCTGTCCAGCTTATGGAATTGGTTTAGGAGGGATATTAAGAAAAGAAATTGTTCTGAAAAGCCTTTGCAAAGTATTGCTTGGTATTGAGGCATCTTAAAAGCAGTAAAGTAATGTTGTGGGTGAAAAGGACGAGTACTTCAAGTTGTAAAATGGGTTTAGGAGGGACATTGAGAAAATACTTGTTCTGAAATGCCTTTTGAAAAGTATTGCTTGGTGTTGAAGTATCTTAAAAGCTGTAAAATAATGTTTTGGGTGAAAAGGAGGAGTAGTTCAACTTGTAAAATGAGTTTAGAAGGGACATTAAGAAAAGAATTTGTTCTGAAATTCTCTTTGAAAAGTATTGCTTGGTGTTGAGGTATCCTAAAAGCAGTAAAGTAATGTTGTATGTGAAAAAGACGAGTAGTTAAACTTGTAAAATGGGTTTAGGCGGGAATTTAAGAAAAGAACTTGCTCTGAAATGTCTTTTGTAAAGTATTGCTTGATCTTGGGGTATTTAAAAAGCAAAAAAGTAAAGTTGTGGCTGAAAAAGATGAGTAGTTCAACTTTTAAAATTAGTTTAAGATGGACATTAGGAAAGGAGCTTGTTCTGAAATGCCTTTGAAAAGTATTGCTTGTTGTTGAGGTATTCAAAACGTCCTAAAGTAAAGTTGTGGGTGAAAAAGATGAGTAGTTCAACTTGTAGAAATGGTTTAGGAAGGACAATACGTAAAGAAATTGTTCAGAAACACCTTTGAAAAATATTACTTGGTGTTGGGGTATTCAAAATGCTGTAATGTAAAGTTGTGGGTGAAGAGGATGGTAGTTCAACTTGTAAAATGGATTTTGGAGAGACATTAGGAAGGGAACTTGTTCTGAAATATCCTTTAAAAAGTATTGCTTGGTCTTAGGGTATTCAAAAAGCTGTAAAGTAAAATTGTGGGTGAAAAACATTGGTACTTCAAGTTGTAAGATGGGTTCAGGATGGACATTAAGAAAAGAACTTGTTCTGAAATGTCCTGTGAAAAGTATTGCTTGGTGTTGGGGTATTCAAAAAGTCATAAAGTAAAATTGTGGGTGAAAAAGATAAGTACTTCAACTTGTAAAATGGGTTTAGGAGGGATATTATGAAAAGAAAATTTTCTGAAATGTTCTTTGAAAAGTATTGCTTGGTGTTAGGGTATTCAAAAAGTCCTAAAGTAAAGTTCTGGATGAAAAAGATGAGTAGTTCAACATGTAAAATGGGTTTAGGTGGGATATTATGAAAAGAACTTTTTCTGAAAGGATATAAAAAGGCTTTTGAAAAGTATTGCTTGATGTTGAGGTATTCAAAAAGTCGTAAAGTAAAGTTGTGGGTGAAAATGATGAGTACTTCAAATTGTAAAATTTGGTTTACGAGGGATATTATTAAAAGAAGTTTTTCTGAAAAAATATAAAAAAAAACATCTGAAAAGTATTTCTTGATGTTGTGGGTATACAAAAAGCAGCAAAAAGCAGTGTTCTGAAAATATATAAAAAAGCCTTTTGAAAGGTATTGCTTGATGTTGTGGTATTCAAAAAGTCGTAAGGTAAAGTTGTGGGTGAGAAGGATGAGTAATTCAACTTGTAAAATTGGTTTAGAAGGAACATTACATAAAGAACTTGTTTTGAAAAAAACATAATAAAGCCTTTTGAAAAGTTTTGCCTGATGTTGTGGGTATGCAAAAAGCAGTATAGTAAAGTTGTGGCTAAAAAAGATGAGTACTGCAACTTGTAAAATTGGTTTAGAAGGACTATACATAAAGAACTTGCTCTGAAAAAACATAAAAAAGCCTTTTGAAAAGTATTGCTTGATGTTGGGGTATGCAAAAAGTCGTAAAGTAATGTTGTGGGTGAAAAATATGAGTATTTCAAGTTGTAAAATGGGTTTAGGAAGGACTATGCATAAAGAACTTGTTTTAAAAAGATAAAAAAGGCTTTTGAAAAGTATTGCTTGATGTTGTGGTATTCAAAAAGCCGTAAAGTAAAGTTGTGGTGAAAAGGATGAGGACTTCAACTTGTCAAATTAGTTTTGAAGGCACATTACCTAAAGAACTTGTTATGAAAAGAATATAAAAAAGCCTTTTGAAATGTATTGCTTGATGTTGGGGTATTCAAAAACCCGTAAAGCAAATTTGTGGTAAAAAGATGAGTACTTCAACTTGTAAAGTTGGTTTAGAATGGACGTTAAATAAAGAACTTATTTTGAAAAGATATAAAAAAGCCTTTTGAAAAGTATTGCTGGATGTTGGGGTATGCTGAAAAAGCCTTTTGAAAAGTACTGCTTGATGTTGGGGTATGCAAAAAAGTCGTAATATAATGTTTTAGATGAAGAAAATGAGTAGTTCAACTTGTAAAATTGGTTTAGGGAGGGCTATACATAAAGAACTTGTTCTGAAAAGATATGAAAAAGCCTTTCGAAAAGTATTACTTGATGTTTTGGTATTCAAAAAGTCCTAAAGTAAAGTTGTGGGTGAGAAGTTTTGCTTGATTTTGTAGGTATTCAAAAAGCAGGAAAGTAAAGTTGTGGCTGAAAAAGATGAGTAGTGCAACCAGTAAAATTGGTTTAGAAGGACTATAAATAAAGAACTTGTTCTGAAAAAATATAAAAAAGCCTTTTGAAAAGTAAGCTTGATGTTGTGGTTTTCAAAAAGCCGTGAAGTAAAGTTGTGGTGAAAAGGATGAGGACTTCAACTTGTCAAATTAGTTTAGAAGGGACATTACATAAAGAACTTGTTCTGAAAAAATATAAAAAAAACCTTTTGAAAGGTGTTGCTTGATGTTGGGGAATGCAAAAACCCGTAAAGGAAAGTTGTGGTGAAAAAGATGAGTACTTCAACTTGTAAAATCTGTTTAGAAGGGAAATTAAATAAAGAACTTGTTTTGAAAAGATATAAAAAAAAACCTTTTGAAAAGTATTGCTTGAATTTGGGGTATGCAAAAAGTCGTAAAGTAATGTTTTGGGTGAAAAAGATGAGTACTTCAATTTGTAAAATTGGTTTAGGGAGGACTATACATAAAGAGCTTGTTCTGAAAATATATGAAAAAGCCTTTTGAAAAGTTTTGCTTAAAGTTGTGGTTTACAAAAAGTCCTAAGATGAGATTGTGGTGAAAAGAGTGCGTGGCTCAACCTGTAAAATTGGCTTAGATAGGACATTACATAAGGAACTCTTTCTGAAAAATATAAAAAGCCTTTTGAAAAGTATTGCTTCATGTTGGGGTGTGCAAAAAGTCATAATTTGATGGTTTGGGTAAAAAAGATGGGTAGATCAGCCTGTAAAATTGGTTTAGGAAGGACTATACTTACGGCACTTGTTACGAAAAAATATAAAAAAGCCTTTTTAAAAATATTGCTTGATTTTGTGGTATTCAAAAAGTCGCAAAGTGAAGTTGTGGTGAAAATGATGCGCACTTCAACTTGTAAAATTGGTTTAGAAGGGACATTACATAAAGAACTTGTTTTGAAAAAATATGAAAAAGCCTTTTGAAAAGTATTGCTTGATGTTGGGGTATGCAAAAAGTCGTAAAGTAATGTTGTGGGTGAAAAAGATGAGTAGTTCAACTTGTAATATTGGTTTAGGGAGGACTATACATAAAGAACTTGTTCCGAAAAGATATAAAAAAGCATTTTGAAAAGTAATACCTTATGTTGTGTTATTCAAAAAGTCATAAAGTAAAGTTGTGTGGAAAAGGATGAGTACTTCAACTTGTAAAATTGGTTTAGAAGGGACATTACATAAAGAACTTGTTCTGAAAAGATATAAAAAAGCCTTTTGAAAAGTATTGATTGATGTTGTGGGTATGCAAAAAGCAACAAAGTAAAGTTGTGGTGAAAAGGATGAGTAGTTCAACTTGTAAAATTGGTTTAGAAGAGACATTACATAAAGAGATTGTTCTGAAAAGATATAAAAAATAGTTTTGGTAAGTAATGCCTGATGTTCTGTTATTCAAAAAGTCGTAAAGTAATGTTGTGTTTAAAAAGATGAGTGGTTCAACTTGTAAAATTGGCTTAGGAAGGACTATGTATAAAGAGCTTTTTCTGAAAGGATATAAAAAGCCTTTTGAAAAGTATTGCTTGATGTTGTGGTATTCAAATAGTCTTAAAGTAAAGTTGTGGTGAAAAGGATGAGTAGCTCAACTTGTAAAATTGGTTTAGACGGGACATTACGTAAAGAAATTGTTCTGAAAAGATGTAAAAAAGCCTTTGAAAGTATTGCTTGATGTTATGGGTATGCAAAAAGCCGTAATGTAATGTTGTTGTGAAAAGGTTGAGTAGTTCAATTAGTAAAATTGGATTAGAAGGGACATTAAGAAAGGAACTTCTTCTGAAAAGCCTTTTGAAAAGTATTGCTTGATGTTGTGGTATTCTAAAAGTCTTAAAGTAAAGTTGTGGTGAAAAGGATGAGTAGTTCAACTTGTAAAATTGGTTTAGGAGGGTTATCACATAAAGAACTTGTTCTGAAAAGATATAATAAAGCTTTTTGAAAAGTATTGCTTGATGTTATGGCATTCAAAAAGTCATAAAGTAAAGTTGTTTTGAAAAGGATGAATACTTCAACCTGTAAAATAGGTTTAGAAGGGACATTACATAAAGATCTTGTTCTGAAAAAATATAATAAAGCCCTTTGAAAAGTATTGCTTGATGTTTTGGGTAAGCAAAACGCAGTAAAGTAAAGTTGTGGCTGAAAAAGATGAGTAGTTCAACCTGTAAAATTGGTTTAGGAGGGACATTACATAAAGAACTTGTTCTGAAAAAATATAAAAAGCTTTTTGAAAAGTATTGCTTGATGTTGTGGGTATGCAAAAAGCAGTAAAGTAAAGTTGTGGTGAAAAGGATGATTAGTTCAACTTGTAAAATTGATTTAGAGGGGACATTAAGAAAGGAAATTGTCCTGAAATGCTTTTGAAAAGTATTGCTTGATGTTTTGGTATTCAAAAGGTCCCAAAGTAAAGTTGTGGGCGAAAAAGATGAGTAGTTCAACATGTAAAATTGGTTTTGAAAGGACATTACGTAAAGAACTTGTTCTGAAATGCCTTTTGTAAAGTATTGCTTGATGTTGTGGGTATGCAAAAATCTGTAAAGTAAAGTTGAGACTGAAAAAGATGAGTAGTTCAACCTGTAAAATGGGTTTAGGAGGGATATTATGAAAAGAACTTTTTCTGAAATGCCTTTTGTAAAGTATTGCTTGATGTGGGGGTATTTAAAAAGTCGTAGAGTAAAGTTTTGGATGGAAAGCATGAGTAGTTCAACTTGTAAAATTGATTCAGGAGGGGCATTAGGTAAAGAATTTGTTCTGGAAGGATATATTAGAGGGAAACGCGGCCAGCCAACAAAAAATAAAACAACCCTTTAACTCTAGGACGGGCAATTTTATTTATATTTTAGGTATAGTTTACTTAGTACTGGTAACTGAGAAGGGGTACTAAAAAATTTTGTAGGTATAAAGGGGTACAGTGCATAAATAAGTCTGAGAACCACTGAATTAGATAGCAAGAATTGCTAGAACAAAAACGTGACCAGGTAAAATTTATTATTAATTAGAAAACTTTCTGAAAATGAAGTTTTTCAAGAAAAAGTAAAGAGCCATATTAAACTTAAGACTAGCAGGTTATGAGGGCTGGTACCAGTGTGAAAACAGTTTGGCAGCCCCATTCCACACTGGGCTATAAATATACTTTTTAAACGTTTGGGTATCTACCCTTCTCGTAAGATGAACTACTTATCTTCCAACCTCTCCCATTAGGTGTCATTGCTTAAGATGTGCACCGCCGTTATTACGCAGCGCACGTGTGTGTTGTGCTCGGGGGGGATTGGCCCATGGGGTCCTTTTAGTCTAGCTTGTCAGATATAATGGTTTCATTCATATTAGACCTGGTCGTGGATATCCTGGGGATCTTCCAGGATAACAATATTCAAAAAAATGGTTAGGAACCCCGGAATCCTGGGTGGGCTGCCAGGGGTGGGAATCTTGCTATCTGAGTGCTAGAAACAGGGATGATGTGACGTCAGAGGGGTGCATGTCCTAAACATTCGATGATAATTTCCCTATCATTACTACTTTTTAAGTTATCTCGAGCTTGACCACTTTTTAACCTCCTTTGTCGCCTAGCCGAAGTCTGGATTTCGTCCCCAGAATGAGTAGACACTGACCTAACTCGCCCGCAGTGCGCAGGATGGGTGGGAACAAGAATTTCTCGAAATAGAATATCCTCCTTTGCGCGTTTTGATATTTTTGCTAAAAATATCTCCTGGGTTGCATGAGGGCTGAGACAAAGGAAGGTTATGCAAAAATCTGGGATTCGGTTGAATGTGGATTAAATTAAACGGGTTCAGATGCACGGTTATAAAATTGGGTCCCATTTACATCTGCATCAGAAGGGTGGGGGTCAAACAGAGGTTTAGTTGAACGAGGGTTAAGTTAAATGGATTATGTTATACGAGGGTTGATACACTTGTGGGTATAAATTTATATTAAATT